>NC_056741.1:403330918-403490918 GCF_019279795.1 Protopterus annectens
ACCTTTTCTGACCTTTAATGTGACCTATAACTAGTACGATTCAGTTGAAAAACAAACAAATCTGTTAGGGGAAAAAATATAAAAAATAAAAAACATACAATAAGCTGTTTGCTTAAGTGTGAATACCCTTAAACTAATACTGTGCTGAATTACCTTTTAATTTAATTACAGCATTCAGTCTTCTTGGGTAGGAGTCAGCATGGAACATCTTGACTTGGCAATATTTGTCCACTCTTCCTTGCAAAAGCGCTCCAAATCTGTCAGATTGCGAGGGCATCTCTTGTACAAAGCCCTCTTCAAGTCACCCCCACAGATTTATTATTGGATCGAGGTCTGGCTCTGGCTGGGCCATTCCAATACTTCAATTTTCTTCCAATGAAGCCTTTCTTTTGTTGATTTGTATGTATGCTTGGGTTCATTGTCATTTTGAAAGGTGAAATTCCTGTTCAGCTTTCTAGCAGACGCCGGAAGGTTTTGGGCCCAAGTGACTGGTATTTGGAAGTGTTCATAATTCCCTCCTCCTTGACTAAAGCCCCAGTTCCAGCTTAAGAAAAGCAACCCCAAAGCATGATACTGCCACCACCATACTTCACAGTGAGGATGGTGTTCTTTTGGTGATGTGAAGTGTTGTTTCTGTACCAAACGTACCTTTTGGAAATGTGACCAAAAAGTTCAAACTTGGTCTCATCAGACCATAATACATCTTCACTCATGCTTTTGGGAGACTATTTTCTGCCAGTTTTAGCCAGTCCTGGATGTTTTTCGGTGTTAGAAAAGTCTTCCGTCTTGCAGCCCTACCCCATAACCCAGAACATAAGGAGAACATGGGATATTATTGTCACATGTAGTACACAACCAGTACTTATCAGAAATTCCTGTAGCTCCTTCACTGTTGCTGTATGCCTCTCGGCGGTCTTCCTGACCAGTTTTCATCTAGTCTTTTCATCAGTTTTGGAGGGACGTCCAGTTCTTTGCAACATCACTGTTGTCCCATATTTTCTCCACTTTTTGATGACTATGTTCCATGGTATATCCAATCCTGTGGACATTTTATGTACCCTTCTCCTAATGGATACCTTTCAACAATGAGATCCCTTTGATGCTTTGTAAACACTCTGCGAACCATGGCTTTTGCTGTAGCAGGCAAATGAGTCAGTATCAGAAAAATCCTACTAGGACACCTGAACTTTACTTGGGGTTAGTCAGTGTCTCTCTAATTGATGGCAGGCATGTACCAAAGATGAATGAAAGGTGTTTCAACAAAGTATTAGTCTAAGGGTGTGCCCACTTATGCAAGCAGCTTACTTACGTTTTTTATTTTTTTTTATATTTTTCCCCCAACAGATTAGTTTTTCAATTGAATTGTACAGGTTATAGGTCACATTAAAAGTGGGAAAAGTTTTCAATTTATTGTGGTCTCATTTTTTATATCACAAAAACCTGGCATTTTAACAGGTGTGTGTACACTTTTTATACCCACTCTATGCATATCTCCCAAACATGCAACTAAGTCTAGAAGATTTAGGATCTTTGCCTGAAGTGTTCACACAGGTATTTTTATACCCCAAGTAGATTCCAAATATTTCTTCCCAAAGCTGGATAGCAAATGGAGGTGTGACAGGCAAGAAACAGGTGGCTGATAAAATTTTTTGCGAATATAATGAGCTGGCAGACTTTAGAGATTCCCTGCAGACCGCTCATTTGTGGATGCTGGGTGAGCGGACTGGACAGACTGGGGAGATGATTTTTTTTTTTTTTTTTTTACTTGTGATACAGAACCAGAATTGCCTAGACATGGTAAAAGCCTTGCAGTCTCTTAATTATGGTGGCTGCCAAAAAAATAATTACTAGAAAATGGAAATAAAGTTTAGACCAACTTTACTAGATGTAGTGAATAAAGTAACAGAGATAGAACTGGAAATGGGATATTTAGAAAAGGGAGGAAGCAAACTAAATAGGAAAAAATGGGAATTGTGAGAATAATATATGCAGAGCAGAAACACGGTTTAAGAAGCAGTATTTGAATGAGCCGCACAATGCTTAACTGACAATGACTAGATAGAGGTTTGCAACTACAGTTGTTTCAATGGTGTCTGTGATGTAGTAAAATGGTTTATTTTTCATTTATATAAATGTATGCTCGCCCATGCCATATGTGAAAATTTAATAAAGATGTTTGTTGGCAAAAAAAACAGCATTTCCAAAAAGCTGTAATGGCACCCATTTCCACGATACCTCTTCTGTACATCAGATGGAGTGAATTTTAATCATCATATTCTGGATAGTCTCCCCAAAGGAAGCTTCCTCAACAGAGGAATCCAGAAAGAGGGAGTCCCTCACATACAAAGAGATTTGCTCAGGGTAGTGCAGTTAAGAATAGTAAAGAGTGAACTGAATCATAATCTTGTTCTTTAGAAGATGCCAACCTGTGTTTTTAAGGCACAGCCTGTGGTTGTGTAGATCAAAAGGAGGGGGTTTCAAACCCATAACAGCTGTGAACAAGCCATGGGAGAAATATATCCACTTCTTTTCTCTAGCTGCTGAGGAAGAGGCCAGATGTCTAGTCTTGTTTCTTCTTTATGGGGGTCATGTCCGCCTTGATGAAATGCAGAGTTTCAGAACCCTGCCTAATTTCTATTAATGTTGTTTGTCTTTCGGCTTTTCCCAGTTAGGGGGTCACCACAGCTGAACTCTGGTACGCTAATGATTGGCAGTTTTTTTTTTTGTTTGTTTTTTTTAATGGTGTCGAGTTGCCAGTCCGACGCCCAACCTTCAACGAAGGCATGCCCATTCAACACGTCTTTCCAACGCCCACTCGTCCGCGAGGAGGACATGCAGACTTCCACAGAGAAGGCACTCCCAACCCAAGCACAGAATCCAACGTGAGAACCTTTTGCTGTGAGGCAACAACACTACCGCTGCACCTCCGTGTATATGCACCTGGAATATCTCTTTCTTCCCTAACTAATATTTAAGGGACATCGTGAGGGCTCTCTGAAATTTATCCCGGTTCATCAGATCTATCAGGAGCATGGAAGACATCAGGAGCCATATCGTCCACTAATGGCATCTCAGTAGTAGATAAAGGAGAGATCACCTGATGTACCATGGCTTCCACAACCTCAATGGGTACATCAGAGTCCAAAACATTGGCCTGCATATCTGTTCTGGGCTTCAAGCTTTTTCTTAGGCGGAAGAGGGGAATCCAGGTGATGTAGATTCTGTCATCTCAGACTGGGCCAGGCATTTAAAACACGGATGTCGAGGATTTCCTCTGTCAATACATTTGCAAAGACTAAGGATTATGTTATCTAACAATTGACAAATGGCGCTGAATTTGTGGTAGTGTTTTGGGCCTAGACTGAAATGGCACTTAGTGTGCTAGTCCTTCGATAGAATTGGTATACCTCACTCACACTTAACTGTCCTAGCTGACATCTAATAATTACTGACAAAAATAACGCAAGCAAAAAAGTAAGGTTCCCCAACAGGGCACTTATCTGAATAAACAAGTGAGTGAAGCAATGGTACCAATGACCAAGCAGCAATCAGTCCAATGGATGCACAACCTGCTTTGAGGATGACGGAGAGAATCTGTGCATCTACAAGCTCAAACATCTGTCTATGTACCCCTACTCTTACAAGCTGAGGTGACAAGGACTTCAGGAAGGTAAAGCTTTGGTACGCTGGCCAGATGTTAGAGGTGAAAATCCATATAGATGTCCTGACTGAAATCAATGCTGCAGTATTCCTGACATATGTAACTGCAAAGCTTAAGCTTAGTAAGCAAATGAGTGGCTGGAGGAAAAGCCACAATCTAGGATTCCCTGGAGAATAGCTTTAGTGAAATCAGCTCTTCCTCTGGAAACAGTCAAGTTTGTAGAATTTAATGAAAGTGTAAACCAAGGACAAAGAAACTGCTTTAAAATAAATAATCAATCTACCCTTTTCCTGAAAGTCTTGAAGTTGCCACAACTCTAGTACAACAAAACTTAATATTTGAAGCGGGGTTTGTGCATGGCTTGACTTGCGATACTGAATAGCCAGCGACAGACATCTGGAAATGCTTTTGATAGCACCAGACAATTTTTCTTCCCATCAGAGAAAACAAATGTTTGCTAGATTTTCTAAAATCTAGAGTTTTGTCCAAACAGTATCTTAGTTGTCTGTCCACATCCAGGGTGCGGAAAATCCTCTCTCCCCTGCTTTCTGGTTCATTATAGAACACAGTGTGGAACAGTTTGGTTTAAGGTAAAAATTCAGAATCAACCTTAACTATAAAGGAAGGGTTGGCTCTAAGGTATACTCTCTGTTCTTGTGAAAGATCAAAAAAGACGGCTTAGACATAAGGGCTGGTAATTCAGATACCTGTCTAATACGAGTCAGAGCAATGAGGAAAAGCAGTCTACCAAGCCACAAATTTCAAAAACTAGCTGCAGATTCGGAGAGAGAGAGACCGTTAACTTCTTCAGAGCAAAATTCAAACCCCAAGAAGGTACAACAAACTGCACAACTTGGATAAACAAATGAAGGGATACAGTGACAGAAGTTGAAAAGGCCAGACGGTACACACTAATTGCAACCTATGCTTGAATTGAGCAATAAAAGTAGGTAGTAGAGGACCAAAGGCGCTTCTTTGAAGGATGGGTCTTGTTCTCTATCGTAGCAAGTCTTTCACAAAAAAAGGTCTTAAAAAGTTTAAAAAATATCTACCATCCAATTACATTGATTAAGTTTAATGTTGGGATGGATGAGGAATCCCATCTCTGTGTAAGTCAGTCCACTATGAGTGAGTTGTTGGTAACTGCTCCTGGCCATTTACAAGAGAAGAGATTAAATACAGTTGCATGCTCTGTTACCTTAACAGTAGATTGTCCTAATGATCACTGTAGCAGTATTACTAACGAATGGGGTATCCTGTCAAGGACAGCTGTATGCCCACCAGAATATTGAAGCCTAGCTTACTCCTCACACCATAATTCCGACATATGACCCAAGCCTGAAAGCAGGAACTACACAAGGGACTTAACAGCTTGAATGACCTCACAGCTCGCTTGTCTCACACCAAACAAAATGACTCAGGAAGAGAGGTAACTACTTGCATATGTACATGCCCTACAATGAGAAGGAAAGTAAAAATACAGATATTCATCTTGACCAGGAAAATCAAAACAAGTCCAACAAGGGGTAAAGAGGGTGGGATGTAGTACTGCAACAGCAGAACATTACTGCCATAAGTTCTTGCACAACTGCACTGCGTCACTCCAAGATTACTGCTGCAGTAGTACTAATAGATGGAAGACTACTAAAGTTGATCAGAAAGAAGGGAGAAGGAACACAGTTGTGTTCCAACAAGCCCTGAAGGATGGACTTAGAAAATCCTGCTCTGGCTCTAGCAAAAATATCAAACTTACAATACTTAGCAAAAGTGTGACTGAGAACCATGTAGCTACCACAATAGTAGTTACAGAATCCAAACCCTTGAAGAAAGCTCCAGAAAAAACTAAAGCCTTAGTGGAATGAGCCTTGACAGACGGGGGAAGCTGTTTCCCATGCAAGGAGAAACAAAAGCAAATGGCTTTGGAAATCCAGGAAGAAATGGTTTGCTTAGAGATTGGCAAACCGTACTGATTTTCCTTAAATGACACAAATAGCTGGTCTGATTTCCTAACATCCTTAAATCTTGTCCAGGTAAAATATGAGTTGCTTATGCACATCCAAAGAATGAAAAATTATTTCCCCCATTTTCAATGGAGAAAGAAAGAAGACTGACTGAATGGTTCAGGGTTTACTCATTAACCACCCTGAGCATGAAGGAAGGTTTAGTTTTAAGAGTAACTATCTCTGTGGTGATGCAACCAAAGCTTGCAACTAAACTCTCTTTGCAGAAGTAATGGCTATTAATGTAACAGTTTTCCAAGAATAAAATTTCAGTGAAGAACTGTCAGCTCTCTCAAAGGGAGACTGACAGTTTTCCAGAACATAGTTCAGTTCTCAAAGAGGAGGAACAGGCTTTTCTGGTGGCCTAACATGTAGGGCATCCTTCAGAAAGCGGACATCAAAATGTGCTGAAAGGGGATCTACAGGCAAATATAACTGATAAATGAGCATTCACAGAAGAGTATGCTAAATCAGAATGGAGCAGCACACACAAATTAAAGAGAATAGGAAATCCCCATTAAAAAACGGTCCTGGTTCTTCTTTTTGTATTGCAAAGAAAATTTCTTCCATTTGGAAGCATAGCATCTTATGTTAAATTTGTTTTCTAGCCTCCTGTAAAACCTGGAGCATGTCCTTAGAAAAGTGGTGCCTGAAAGGAATCAACACCATCACCCAAAGAGTTAATTATAGAGTTTGAAGATGAGGGTGAATTAAAGAGCCCTCGTTCTGTGTGAGTAGGTCCATTCTGTCATGTAATTTGGGATGATTATCCCCTAGCCATATGGACGAAAACGAAGTGCTGTACGGGCCAAAAGACAGTCCACCAGCAAGATTTACTTGGCCTTCACAATTCTAAGGACACACTGCAACAGAAGTAAAGAGGAAAAGCATAGACAACCCTCCTCTTCCAAGAAAAAGAACTGATGCCCCTCCTTCCATGCCCAACTGTATGGATCCTTGAAACAAAATAGTTTTAGCGGTCTGTTATGAGTGGAGGCAAAAGGATGTGTGTGTGGAATACCCCATTGATGGTCAATGTCCATGAAGACTTCCCACCTTAACATCCAGTCATGAAGGTCTGCCCTGGAGCTGTTCAATGCGTCTACCACAGTGTTCACTTCTGAGGGAATGTAAACTGCCTGAAGAACAAGGTTTTGTTAAAGATCTATGTCCCATACCATTAACTCCAATACGCAAAACAGTAACATGTAGTATATTAACAAGTAAGGGGGGACCACATGACTATTGTGCTGTCTGTGAATACTCTCAGGGTGCCAAGAATCCAAAGATGATTCAGCATCTGAAGGGCTAGAATCAGAGCTCTCATCTCCTTGATACTAATATGGTGTTTCTTCTTGGTAGACCAAACTACTTGGACCCTGATGTTGTTGGAACAGGCTCCCCATGCCAGGTCATAAGCATCAGTGTGAATATTTTGGCATGGGGAGGGACAAGAAATGGTATCCTCAGACTGAAGGAAATCTGGTTGAGCCATCAAAATATCTCCTCTGACGCAGGGCTAGAGAGGAATTAGAAGTCCAGCAGGGGTTGAACCTCAAAAAAAACTAACATTTTCTCCTTAAAAACTCCAAAACTATTCTCCCTTCTACCACTGGTAGGGAAAATAAAAACTGAATAAGTAATTAAATACTTGGGCATTACATTCTCTACAAACAAAGACTTTTACTCAAACAAAGCAAAAATGGCATGACATTTCACTAGATCTCAACAGATGGAAAAATCTAAGGCTACCGTTTTTGGCCAAAGTTTCTGTAATTAAAATGAATGTCTTACCCATAATTCTCTATATTTTCATGACTTCCCAGATAACCATACCCAATAAATTTTTTAAACTAATACACACTGAGCTTGCTAAGTTCATCTGGGAACCCAAAAAAAAACAGAATTTCATATGACAAATTAATGACCCCCAAAAATAATGGTGGCTTAGACCTTCCAAACTTTGAGACATACTACTTTATTATAAACACCAACAGAATTTATGAATAGCTGAATACAACCCAATAGATAAGCTTGGTACCCACACTGGCTAAGAATATACCATAACCATATCAAAAGCCTGGCTATCAACCCCAAAGCGTTACCATTTCTAGCCACCAGCATAATGAAATCCTGTAGTTTAATAGAACCTCTTAAACACTCCACTGCACTAACACAAAAGCTATTCAAATCCTTAAACCTTACACAAGCTATGATGACATTACAACCCTTACATAAAAACCCTAATCTTAAAATAATCAGACTTTAAACCTAAATCACTTCCCTCGACTAATAAACACAACCATACAAGACATATATCCATACTTAAATTGCTATGTACAAGAAACAAGGAATCAATTGAACCTTCCCAAATCATACTTACTGATCCTGAGACAGATCAAGGAGTTATGTACTAGTTATCTCCATGACACTATCACAAGTAATGAAGACATAGTAACTTGCTTTGGAAGACTATCCTCTCAACTAAAAAATGTATCACATGTACTTACAAAATGATCAAAGACATTAAATTCCAGAAACATATACTCATCTCTGACTATTGGAGGAAAAACCTTTCATCCATTGATAATCATAAATTGAATCAAGCCATTAACCTAACAATAAAATCTATATCCCCTCAAAAACTAGCTTTTACTCAACTTATGATCTATAACAACGCGTATTTCACACCTGCTATTCTACATAAATTTAATCCTATAAAATCTCCACTCTGCCCACACTGTAAAGACCAATCTGCTGACTTGCTCCACATTTTCTGGAGCTGCAAATGTGTATTCAAGCTTTGGCACTCCCTTAAACTTCAACAACAAAAGACGGGCTATCAGACATCCACACTCACCTGGGAATTTACTATACTACATATCCTCCCAAATAACATCTCCAAAAACCAAGCAACTACCCTGATTATATAGCTACCAACTGGCTTAACTCAACTAATAACTCTTGGGAGAACTTTAGACTGATGGTGACTAAACATCTAATAGCCCATAAAATAATAATTAACAAAAGGGACCAAAATATTAAACTCTGTAATCTATGGGAATGAATTTTTAATATCGTTCTTGCATAACCTTCCACAAATTATCCTACTTCATTATAACTAAGAGTTTTCACAACATCTTACATCCCTAAATCTTAAAAAAGTCTTTCTCTAAGACTTTACTTATATTAACCCTACCAAAATTATCTCTTTTGCTATGTTGAATTTTGGAAGCATCTCTGTACATAGTGTAGATAGTATTGTTTGATTGGTTAACCTCTTTTTGTATTAATCTCAATGTATAATAATTGCTTAATGTTCATGTGTTTTTGTTTTATCTGTTATATTTCATTTACTGCTCTGCTTTAATGTAAAAAATAAATAAAAATTATTGAAGGGAAAAAAAAAAGTCCAGCAGGGGCACTGCTGAAGCCATAAAGACTAAGATACCACTATCGTCCTTATGTGGAGTCTGGCATAAGGAAGCATAGGGATGGCTGATGCCATGAACCCCAGGGTTGTCAAAAACTCTTGCTGAGGTCATCTGCTAAGACAGAAGGTTCTGAAACAACTGTGCCAAGAACAGAAGCTTGACACAGGGAAGGAAAGCTGTTATTGTCAGGGTGTTGATCCTGCACCCCAGAATGATCAGGTTTCAGAAGTGGATCAAAATAGAGTTTTTTAAGGTTCAGAGTGAATCCTAAATTCTGAAGGTTCATTGTGAAATCCAGATCCCTCAGAAAAGAGATAAGAGGAGGAAGCTTGGATAAGTAAAATGTTCAGAAAAGGGAGTATACGGACTCTCTGAAGTCTGCAGAAGGCTAGAACAGGAGCTAGAGATATTGTGGCATCCTTCGGGCCAAAGAAAGACCAAAAGGCAAAGCAGAAAAATTGAAAATGTGATGAGACAATCTCAAGATTTCCAAGAAAAAGTGGATACACACAGTTGTGAAGTTAAGCATCTTAAATCTAGAAAGGAATGAAGAGTTAATCTGAAGCTTGGCACATTGGAAAAAGTGCTTAGAAAGGTAAGATCCAGGATCAGCCTTCAAGAGCCCTCCTTTCTGGGGACCAAGAACCTGTAAAAACAGAAGTCTTAGTATAGTAATCCATGAATGGCTGCCAGAACAGAGGGAATGGCAGAAGGCTTAGGAGCATGCATATTTAAAAAAGCATAACATCTCTGCTGTGCATCAGCAGTTTCAGCACCTTCATATTTCTGCTGCATCATTCTGAGCAGTATTTACCGAAGAGAAAGCTCATTTAAAGGCGAGTCAGAAAAAAGCTCATCGTCTTCAGAAACTACAGCCAAGGGGAACGGGTCTGTCAAGAAGAGCAAGAGAATCCTCATCTGAATCCAGATTTTCCTCCGAGGAAGACTCACTCTGTCCCTTAAGAGGGGATAGGAGGAGGAGGAGGGAGAGCAGCAGGCACAGGCCGAATACACTGATAAGAGCTGAAAAACCTAAACGTTTTAAACCGCCCCTGAGTGAAGTCCAGCCATGCTTTCTGTGAATCCCTCACCACCCAAGTGCTTTTTCTTGGTAGGGACATCTGCCTAGACATAACACGGAAAATCAGAGCCTTGACGGATTTCTATGAGACTTTTTTTTTAGGTAGCATCTCCTGTGTCCCTCAGAGGTAACTCGCCAGGGATCTCACTTCTACTCAAACAAATGCCGTAACAGTCACAGGGGACGTGAAAATGGTCTGCCCCCATATCAACCCTCCAATAGGGTTACTATAGATTAGGCAGCCACTGGCATAAGATGGTCTGAGGACCCAACAGACAATGGAGATGTCCTGGTCAGGCTGGAAGGCCAAAGCCTTGAGGTTTGACTTCTTACTCTGGGTGGGAAAGCTCAGACGACATTGTGCTTGCTGTGCACCAACTTCTTCAGCCTTTGGTTTTCTAAATATATATTCCAAGACAACTTCCAAGAAGGATGCACACTGATCAACAGAATAACTTCAGCTCTCCCAGTGTGAAAAAAAAAAAAAAGAACTATAAGGGCCAGGATCTCTGCCACTTGAGAAAAACACTGATTGGGAAGAATCTTGCAGTTGCTCAGTAAAAAGTAGTCAAGACAAGGCTTACAGCAACCTATCTGCTCAAACATGATTAAAATAAATGAAACACTAAAGGAGTATATCAACTCAAGTAACAAAAGGCTGGAAATGAAAAAATCTTTAAAAAGATATTCAGATGAAGTGATAACACTGCAAAAAATAAGCAGTCAAAATGAAGAAAAGGTCATGAGTATGAAACTGCTCAAGTTGAGATGTTTCAAGAAATGGTAGAATTAGAGGACAGAGTTCACAGGAAAGACCTGAGATTTTCTGTTGTACCCCCCCAAAAAAAAAATAACAGTATCAATTTTATGAAGGCACAAATAAGCAACTGAAATGGTATTCCACAGCAGGACTTGTTGACTGAAATGGCACATTGTGTGTATGCTCCAAACCTGGCCATGAGAAAGCAGCCAAGACCTGTATTAATAAAGATGTAATCCCACAAGCAAAAAGACTTGATCTTGGCAAAACTGTGGCAGAAAGGCAAAGTATTAAAAGTTGGAGACAGTACAGTGTTTCTGGAAAATGAATATTCAATATACACCAGGCAGAAGAGAAGCAAATTTATTCCAGCAATCAGGAAATGTTGAGAGACAGGTGAGAAATTCAAGCTGATGTATCTGGCTGCCTTCATAATTTTTTTCCAGGAGGATCAGTGTCGCTTTTTGATGCAGAACAGGCCAAGGAGAAAATACAAAATTTGTCCAACAAGCAAAAGGGGGACTCTGCTCATTGTTCTGAAAACCTCCAAGACTTTGCAGATGAAACCTTTTCCAGTGTTATGAAGGAAAATGCTTGAGACACAAAGTACAGGAGTTGATTAAAAGAATAGGGAGTACCTTGGAACTGAACCAAAGTCTGGAGATGTGAGATGAAAATGAACAGGAAAGGCCAGCAACACAGAAATTTATGACTGTGATTACAGAGCATCAATTGCATTTGTGAAACATGGCTGTACAAGAAAAATTGTAAAGAATAGACTTCTGTTTACTTTGTTACAACTTGCGAGAGACTGAAACACACTTGCCTTACTTCATGTCATTACGGGAAGGAAAAAGGCAACCAAGTAAAACAGCTTCTGTTAATAGTATTTCTATAAAACTTTTCATTATTTAAATCACATGTTATATAATAAAGTATTTTCAGTTACTGTTTTATGCGATAAATATACTAAAGTAAGCAGATGCCTTTTTTCTTTTGGTCCTCCCTTTGTAATATTAAGAAATGTAGAGATTACAATGCAAAGAGAAAAAAAGGTTGGACAAAAGCATGACTAAATTAATAGGTTGTAATCCTGGACTGTTGATGTGGGGGATGGGATGCAAAAGTACACAGATGATATATATATGTACAGCAGATGTTTTCTTTTTGCATAGGTGAATGTCTGGATTAAGATCACTGGCTTAATCTAATAACTTAAGGGGAAACGATCAAAAAAGAACATTGAATGCAACAAAAAAAAAAAGATTTCCTTTAGCAAGAAAGGTTCAGCACATCTTTAGGAGCCTGCAGCTGAGGGCTACATTTTTTTCTCATGTTTCCATGGAGACGAGCTGATTACAGGGCAGTAAATATAACAATTTTAAGGCTAAAACCTTAATGTTTTCTGAAAGCATGCAAGGATTTGATTTCCAATAATGAGGATATTTCTGAGGGTGTAGAAGAGAAAACAAGAGCAGGTAAAGTTCTGAATAAATATAAACTTAGACCAAACACATTATAAAGTTTTATTGTGTCTATATTAGGGCACAAGGGTGTTTATTCAAAAGCTTTGACTTTTTAGTAGAATTTACTTCATTAGACACTACATGGGGTAGTGGTTCGTGTTTTAAGGCAGCTTGGATGGATTTATGACTAAGCTTATACTAAATTATCATTTTTTATATGAATTGCAGGCAGAAATTTGTATTTTAATACTTGTCTATGTACTACAAACATGTTTAGTTAGTCTCTAAACGGTCATTCTGAAATTGTTTTTTCAAACAGTTTTTATTGGTGATTTGTTTATTAGGTGTAGAGTAATCGTAACTGTATTTAAAGAATTGTGGGTAGGTTGACATGTGATGAAGTCCTGTGTATAGGTACGAAAATGCAGCAAGTCAGTTAATGCATTAAAGGACTGTATTGGAACAAACAGTTTATATCTGCCTTTACTTCTGGGTGCTTTCTGGACCTCTTACAGTGCCTATTTTAGTTTTTTGTCGAGTTGTCTGTAACGTTTTTAGGTAGTGCTTGGCACTGTTTCTTCCTTTAGTTGTTGTAGACCAAGTACAACAGTCCAGAGGTGTGAACATAAGAAATACAATTAAACTGTTATCACAACCTTCTGCTTGTCAGCACAGGAGAACGTTTTCTGTTCTTTTCTTTTACACTTTGCTCCTTCACATAACCCATTCAGAGACATTGCTATAACTTAGTAGGAAAAGGATCCTATAGACCCTACTGTACCAAATATATAACTATTTCTGAGAACAAAAGAACAGATGCTCTTACCTTACAAGTGTAGATGCTTCAGGAAGCACTTCTGCAAAGCTGTCTCGATATACAACTGCATTCTTTCTCTTGCAGTTCTGAATTACATCATTGGCCAGGTAAAAAAGATTTAGACGATGTGGAATTCCAGCTATTAAACAAAACAAAACAAAAAATATGACCATTTGTGTATACAATGAAACCGGTACACAACCAGAAAGCCCAACTTAATTTTATAAAAAGTATAACCAGCAACACCCATCAAAGCAAATACTCAATCCCTGCATAATTACTGTAGCCTGTAAGAGCCACTTGGAAATTGTCTTTCTACTCAGGCGAAAGCCAGCTGACAGCAAAGGATCCACTTGCATACTCAAACTTAACCTAATAGCTACAGTTTTTCTATTTCACTGCTATAAAAAAGCCTTCACTAGGACTTCGAGCAGAGAAATCCTTAAAAAATACTTGGGAGAGATCTGGGCCCACTAGGGGAATACAGCTAAAATTTTCAAAAGATCCTGAGAATGTCTAGTCCATCTTTTAACACCAATGTTTGTAATGTGTCTAGAATTTCTTTAGACTTAGTCAGCATAGCACTTTCTACAAGCTTTGCTTAGCTTAAATAAATCAGATGTGCACACTCCCAAAAGATAAGACACACGCTACATTTTATCTTAACAGGCCAGTTACAGTGGTAAATGGGGATAAAGACCTGACCATAGCACAGACAAATGGAGCTCACATAGCGACTCATACTCTTGCGGCAGCTGGTGATAGAAGAGGGTAGGCATGCCCATCATGGAAGGCGAGGTTGGTCGCACACTGCTTCATACCCTTGGAAGAGGGAAGAGAATCAAATGCGCAGCTGGGGGTCAGTTACCCATCATTCATTGCAAATCTGCATTTCCACAGTGACCCAGATTAATCGTCACTCAAGGAGTCTACCAAGGGATGAAGTCAGGCCCAAACAACCTGAGACGAAGGATGCCAGCAAGAACACAGAACTCTCAGAGATGCCTGGATAATGGCCCCTTCAGATGACTCATCTGTGCATTGCCAGGAGACCCCAATACATGGGGAATACATTGGCTTTAGTACAGTAGGACGAGTCTGACAAAAGGCAGCCACAGTGACAAAAAGCATCTACAAAACTTTACCTTCTCAGTAAGCATTAGAGTGTAAAAAAACTGCAAGGAAAACCCAGACAAACTAAAGTTTTCACTGTGTGATACCTTAAACTTCCTGCAATGCAGGTCCATGGGACAGATGCAAATAATCCCTCCAGGAAGAGTGTTTCAGGTACATGGCTTCTTAATGTCTATGACTAAGTCTCTTTATGGTTGCACTCAAGGCTAATAAAGCCAAACCCCACTAAATGTGGACATACATGTTTCGGCCTTTTTACTGACCATCAGCACAGCATAAGTGGGTAGTTCGGCTATACTTCAGTTAGCAAAGACATTTTGCAGGAACATTTATCTTTATGGGCATCAGCTGGGTTTAAAGACCCTCCTTTTCTTACGTACAACCAAACTATCCACTTCTGCTGTGCTAATAAGGTAAATAAAGGTACTTACATTTTTGACATTTAGTTGAGCTTGTCTGCATCCCAATACTTAAATATGCTGTGTGATGGTTGTGCCCAGGAATGGGTCAGAGGGGTACTTACTCTCACACAAATTCCTATTGATTCAATTATCTTCTTTACTGTTCTTTAACTCCCATTGTGCATTTTACAACAAGACACCATTGATTGAAAATTTGAATGCAGAGAGAGAGCTGCTTTCTTTCTGCTGAGATTTGTAGATCGATGGGCTGATTTCTGTGTATCTCACATTTTTAAGTGCAGTGGGTAATGCATATTGCAAGACAGCTGTCAGGACTTTAGTGCATATATGTTACACTCATGTGACAAGATCTCGTGTCTTTCTTCTATTCCTCAAATGATGGGGTCTCGGAACCAACACTGCATCTGTTCGCCTCGCCTCTGATGGACTTCCGGCTCCACGGCTAGAGCTCCTCCCCTTACACACAATCCTCCTCCTCTTTATATACCTCGGATTGAGCTTGCACCATATTCAAATAACCACAATATAATAAAGTACTATCAGCTACTAAAGGAAGAAGAGAGTGTTGTTCTGGAGCCCACACAGCAAAAACATTAAGAATACCCCTCAGAACATACTAGAAGGCTATCAAAAAGGATGATGGACTGGAGGGTCGGAAGCTGAGGAAGGACAAAAACACAGATGCAGAGTTATGGTGAATACATAACTACATCATCTAATGTTGTCTTTTTCATCCGCTCCTCAAATGATAGAAAGTGTCCAGCTAGAGTAATCTTAGATGGTCCTCAAGGAAGGATATTTACTCCAAGAGTACAGCGGAAAGTACAGTTTTGTACCTACCATAAATATAGATGTTCGAGTGCTCATACAGCTGCAGTCATTACAGATGGGTTATCCTGTCGTCAGGCGGGTCCTCGGTCGGCCGAATTCCAAAGTCTAGGTCCGGCGTCGGTTGTCGTCGCTTCTTCCCTGACGTCAGTGCGGCAGGGGTATAAAAGAGGCAGCCGACGCCATTTTCTTCAGTTTTTCTTGACCCAGATGTCAGGTGCCCCCGGAAGGAAGGCAAAACAATGTTATGCAAACATGCAATATAAATAAATCAAAAAACAGTAGTTGCAAGCAAATAAACCATAAAAGAATACTCCAAATAGGTTGTATGATAAAGGTGTTTGTCATAAGGCCTGTCCTAAGAGGGGACGGGGGGGGGGTAACCTGGACTGCAGCTGTATGAGCACTCGAACATCTACATTTATGGTAGGTACAAAACTGTACTATGTTCATCGTGCATACAGCTGCAGTCATTACAGATGGGTAGAATCCCAAAGCTAAGTAAGGGTGGTAGGCACCAAGTAGAAAGTACAGTTTTGTACCTACCATAAATGTAGATGTCCGATGGGAATGCATCTGCAGTCCTTACAAATGGGTTGTCCTGTCGTCAGGCAGCCCTTCGGTCGGCCGGATTCCAAAGTCTGGGTCTGGCTTCGGCTGGTGTCGCACTTCACCCGACGTCATTGCTGCAGTTACTCGGGTATAAAGGCATCAGCTGACGCCATTTTCCTCAGTGTTTCTTGCCCCAGATGCCAGGTGCCCTCTAGGAAGGCTAAATTTTGATAAATGCCAATGGTTCAAAATATTAGAAAGCAAACAAAAAATAAGCATGTATGTACATATATACAAACAAATACACCATAATAGATTCACCCAGCTAGCTATAAGAAGGGCAAATACCTAAGAGTACCACAGAGGGGAAGGAGGGTGGGTAATCCTGACTGCAGATGCATTCCTATCGGACATCCACATTTATGGTAGGTACAAAACTGTACTATGTCCTTCAAGGATGCATCTGCAGTCCTAAATGGGTAGAATACCATAGCCAAACTGGGGGAGGAGGAAAGATAGAATTATGGTGTAGTTAAGATCCCTTGCAAAACAGCAGTGGCAAAACCTGCTCGGGATCTAGAGTATAAAGGTAAATTATAATGCTTGGCAAATGTATGCACGGAGCTCCAAGTAGCAGCCTCTAAAATGTCTTTGGTAGCCACTCCTCGTAGAAAAGCTGTGGTAGTGGCTGTAGCTCTTGTAGAGTGAGGCCTGATGTTTTCTGGAGTTTTCTTTCCATGGAAGGAGTAACAAAATCTAATGCAATTTCCTATCCACTTAGATGTTGTCTGTTTTGAAATTGCTTTCCCTTCCATTCCTGCTGCATATGCTACCAGTAGCTGGTCAGTTTTTCTATTGCTCTTGGTTCTGTCCAGGTAGTAGCGTAATTGTCTGTGTACATCCAAGGTATGCAACAGTCTTTCTCCCCTGTTCTGTGGATTGGGTAAGAATGTAGGTAGGTGGATAGCCTGATTTAAAGATACTCTGGAGACCACCTTAGGCATAAAAGTAGGATTTGTTCTCATGGACACTCTATCTTGATGGAAGATCAGAAAGGGTTGTACTGCCATTAATGCCTGTAGCTCAGAAACCCTTCTTGCTGAAGTGATTGCCAGCAGGAAAGCAGTTTTCCATGATAAGTATTGCAATTCTGCTGTTGCTGCTGGTTCGAAAGGAGGTAGTGTCAATTTTTCTAGCACAAAGTTCAAGTCCCATGCAGGTAATGGTAGCTTCCTAGGAGGTTTTACATTTTTAATTCCTCTCAGAAACTGCCTGAGCAGAGGATGTGAGAAAACTGGAGGATCCAAGTCGTATTCTGCTGAAATAGCTGAGGCATGAATCTTAATGGAAGAGTAGGACAGGCCTTTGTGGAATAGCTCTGCCAGGTATTCCAGGATGTTGGCTAGGTTTACCAGTGACACATCTTCCCCTTTAGCAGTACTCCAAATGAGATATCTTTTCCATTTTGCTGAATAGGTTTTCCTTGTTGAAGGTCTGCGAGCTTCTAAGATAATGTCCTTAACCCTTTGGGATAAATTTGGGTTAATTTGTCTTATGCAATGTTCCAGGCAGTCAGCTGCAGAGTTTTCAGGTTTGGATGCAGGGTGTTGTAATTGTTCTGAGTTAACAGCAAGGGAACTAGAGGTAAGGGCCATATCTGCTCCCGAGACATGCTCCTCAGTAATGGGTACCAATGTTGCCTTGGCCAATCTGGAGCTATCAGAATGATCCTTGGACGTTCCTCTTTGATCTTCAATAGCACCTCGTGCATCAAAGGAAGTGGTGGGAATGCATATGCTGACAGATTTTTCCAACTGAAGGATAGGGAGTCCACCTTCCATGCCAGTGGGTGGTACGTCCTGGTGCAGAATTTCTTTAATTGGTGATTGAGTGGGGATGCAAATAAGTCTATTTCTGGGAGACCCCATTTTCTTGTAATGGTTTTGAAGATGTCGGATGCAGCATCCATTCGTGGGCATCCGTGGTAGTCCTGCTTAATATGTCTGCTAGAGTGTTTTCTTTTCCTGGTACAAAGATTGCTTGTAACTGAATGTTGTAACTCAGGGCCACATTCCAGAGGTCCAGGGCCATCCGGCATAGAGGGTACGAATTTGTGCCTCCCTGCTTGTTGATGTACCACATAACTGTGGTGTTGTCTGTCCTTATCATCAATTGGCCTTGTCGAAGAAATGGTTTGAAAGTCTGAATTGCCAGTTTTACTGCCAGCATTTCCTTTAGGTTTATGTGTAGGTGCAGCTGCTCTTGCGTCCATAAACCCTGTATGCATTTGTTCATCATGTGGGCCCCCCAACCGAGGTCTGAGGCGTCCGTTGTGATGGTTTGGCTTGGTTGAGTGCTGTGGAAGGGTAATCCTTCGTTTGATTGACAGGCCTGAGCCCACCATTGGAATTCTTGCTTCAGGCATGGAATTATTGGAATTTGAGTTTCTAGGCTGTGTTTGTGCTGAGACCATAAATTCCTTAGGTACCACTGTAGCTTTCTCATATGCAGTCTGGCATGTGGGACCAATATTATGCAGGATGCCATGAAGCCCAATGCTTGTAGGACTTTTCTTGCTGTTAGATGGTTTTGTTTTGTTAATGCCAAGAAGTAGAGAGGGAGTTTCTCCTGTTTTTCTACTGTTAGGAATGCCATTTGTTTGGATGTGTCCAGCTCCGCACCCAAAAAGGTTAAGTTTTGGGATGGTATCAGCCTTGACTTTTTTATATTGACTGTGTATCCCAGGGCTTGTAGAAGGTAAATGACTCTTTTCAAGTCTTCTGCTAGCTTGTTTTTGTTGTCCGCTTGTATTAGGCAGTCGTCCAGGTAAGGGTAGATTTGGATCCCCTGAAGCCTGCAATGAGCGATTACTGATGCCAGGCATTTCGTGAACACTCTGGGCGCAGTAGATAAGCCAAAGGGCAATGCTGAGAATTGATAATGCTCTGATCCTGCAAGAAATATGAGGTATCTTCTACAATTTGGTCGTATGGGGACGTGCAGGTATGCCTCCTTGAGATCTAGAGTTACCAGCCAAGACTCCTTGCCCAGCATGGGAAGAAGCTGCTGTAGGGTCAGCATTTTGAATTTTGGAACAATGAGGAATGTGTTTAAAGCGGACAGATCGAGGATAGGTCTCCACTTGCCTTCTTTCCTTGGTACTAGGAAGAGTCTGGAGTAAAAGCCCTTTCCTTGCTCCATATGTGGTACCTTTTCCACAGCTCTCATCTTTAATAATTGATTTACTTGTTGTAGAGCTTCTGCCTTTTGATTTGGAGGTAGGTTTGGCATTCCTCTCTTTCCTGGTAGAGTATGGAAATGAAACCTGTAACCTTGGTCTATTGTCTGCAAAAACCACTTGTCTCTTGTGATGTAATGCCAGTTCTTTGTAAATAAAGCTAGCTTCCCGCCTAAGGGTGCTTCTAATTGTTCCCTGGTAGGCGGTGCCAGAGCCAAGTCACTGTGATTGGTTCTGACCGACCGGCACTTGCGAACAGCTTCTGCTTTGGGCGCCACGCGGCAAGAAAGACTGAGGAAAATGGCGTCGACTGATGCCTTTATACCAGAGTAACTGCAGCAATGACGTCGGGTGAAGTGCGACACCAGCCGAAGCCAGACCCAGACTTTGGAATCCGGCCGACCGAAGGGCTGCCTGACGACAGGACAACCCATTTGTAAGGACTGCAGATGCATCCTTGAAGGACATCTAGGAGTAGCGAGGATGCCCTGCAGGACTGCTATGGCAAAGCCCGCTCTAGATTTTGAGTGAAGTGGAAGGTGGTAGTGCTTGGAGAAAGTGTGCACTGAACTCCAGGTAGCTGCTTCCAAAATGTCCTTGGTAGGTACCCCCCTGAGGAAAGCTGCAGAGGTAGCTGTGGCCCTGGTGGAGTGGGATCTGATGTATGCAGGCACAGATTTTCCATGAAATGAACAAAAGCGAATGCAGTGGCCTATCCATTTTGAAATTGTCTGTTTGGAAATAGCCTTTCCTTGAGCACCTGTAGCATAGGACACAGAGTTGCTCAGATTTCCTGAATGGCTTTGTTCTGTCCAAGTAATAACGAAGTTGTCTGTGAACGTCCAAGGAATGTAGTAGTCTCTCCCCTTTGTTCTGTGGATTTGGATAAAAGGTAGGTAAAGTGGATAGTCAGGTTCAAGGCTACACTGGATACTACCTTTGGCATGAAGGTAGGGTTGGTTCGTAAGGAAACTCTGTCCTGATGGAAAATGATGAATGGTTGCACAGACATGAGGGCCTGCAGTTCCGAAACCCTGCGTGCTGAGGTGAAAGCCAGAAGGAAGGCGGTTTTCCATGACAAGTATTGTAGCTCTGTTGAAGAAGCCGGCTCAAAGGGAGGCAGGGTCAGCTTTTCCAATACGAAGTTGAGGTCCCAAGCTGGAACTGGTGGTTTCCTTGGGGGTTTTATATTTTTTGCCCCTCTGAGGAACTGCCTTAATAGAGGATGTGAGAATAAAGGAGGGTCTGTGTTGTATTGTGCAGAAATGGCTGAAGCGTGGATCTTGATGGAGGAGAAGGAAAGGCCACTGTTTAACATCTCAGCTAGGTGCTGTAAAATTTGAGGTACATTTATTACCAAAGGATTCTGGCCCTTTGCTTGATTCCAGGAACAAAACTGTTTCCATTTGGCGGAGTAGGCTTTTCTAGTAGGTGGTCTTCTGGCCTCCAAGATGACATCCTGCACCTCCTTGGAGAGGAGAGTCTGTTGAGAAATTAAGGTATTCTCCATGCAGCTAGATTTAGGGTTTTGAGCTGGCTGTGTAGAGTTTTGTAGTTGTGCTGGGACAACAGAAGAGGTACTAGAGGTAGGATCCATGGTGGGGAGTGTGTCAGGCTCTTTACGAGCGGATACCAGTGTTGTCGTGGCCAGTCTGGAGCAATGAGAATCATTTGTGGCCTCCCTGCTCTGGCTTTTAATAGAACTTTGGTCAGTAGAGGTAGAGGCGGGAAGGCATAGACTGTCAATGTTGTCCAATTGAAAGAGTGCGTCCACTTTCCAGGCCTGTGGATGATAGGTCCTTGAACAAAATTTTTTCAACTGGTAATTTCTGTGGGTAGCAAATAGATCTAGGTCTGGCTGTCCCCATGCCTGAGTTATCTTTGAGAAAACTTGAGGATGCAACTTTCATTCGTGTGGATCTGTCATATTTCTGCTTAGGTTGTCTGCCAGTGTGTTCTCCTTCCCTGGCAGGAATTGTGCCTGTAGTTGAATTTGCAATTCCAGTGCTGTGTTCCATAGGGTCATGGCTTGCCTGCACAGGGGGTATGAAAGAGTTCCCCCCTGTTTATGTACCACATGACTGTGGTATTGTCTGTCCTTATCAATAGCTGGCCTGGATGCAGTAGGTCTTTGAAGGTCATAAGAGCATTTTGCATGGCTAGCATCTCCTTTTGGTTGATGTGTAGGTGCTTCTCTTTTTGGGACCATTTTCCCTGAATGCACTGATCTGCCATATGTACTCCCCAGGCGTAGTCTGAGGCGTCCGTTGTGATGATTTGAGTTGCTTGAGGTACACAGAAAGGGAGACCTGTGTTTCTTTGGCATGCTTGAGCCCACCACAAAAATTCCTTTTGAAGGCATGGAACGAGTGGTATAATTGCTTCCAAGCTGTGGCTGTGTTGAGACCATAAGTTTTTTAGGTACCATTGTAGTTTCCTCATATGCAGCTTTGCACATGGGATTAGTAGGATGCAAGATGCCATGAATCCCAGAGCCTGCAGGACTTTCCTTGCAGTTAGTCTGGTGAAAGTTGCCATTTTGCTGAAGTATTGAAACAGTTGCCCTTGTTTGTCTGGCATGAGGTAGGCCATCTGGGTGGTTGTATTTAAGCTGGCACCCAGGAAAATTATCTGTTGAGAAGGTATTAGTTTTGATTTCTTTTTGTTCATTGTCTATCCCAGGAAGTTTAACAGTTTTATTACAAACGCCAGATGCTGCAGTAGACTGTCCTTGCTGTCCGCTTGGATCAGGCAGTCGTCCAGATATGGGTAGATTTGTATTCCTTGTAGTCTGCAGAAGGCAATTACTGATGCCAGGCATTTCGTAAACACTCTGGGCGCAGTAGATAAGCCAAAGGGCAATGCAGAGAATTGGTAATGGGTTGAACCTGCAAGAAATCTAAGTTATCTTCTGCAATCTTGTCTGATAGGGACATGCAGGTATGCCTCCTTGAGGTCCAGTGTTACCAGCCAAGACTCCTTGCCCAGCATGGGAAGAAGCTGCTGTAATGTGAGCATCTTGAATTTTGGCACCTGTAGATATGTGTTTAGGATGGATAGGTCTAAGATAGGTCTCCAATCTTTGTCTTTCCTTGGTACCAGGGATAGTCTGGAATAAAAACCTTGACCTTGTTCTTTTGCAGGTACCTCTTGAATCGCTTTCATATCCATGAGAGCGGAAATTTGTCTTTGTGCCTCTGTCCTTTGATTTTTGTGGTAGGTTTGGCATGCCTCTCATTTTTGGAAGGGTGTGAAAGTGGAACCTGCAGCCTCTGTCTATAATGTCCAGAATCCATTTGTCTTTTGTAACAATATGCCAGTTTTTTGAAAATAATGCCAGTTTTCCACCCAAAGGTGCTGCCATTAAAGCTTTGCTTGGCAGGCATAGGGGGAAGTCATTGTGTCCGTTTTCTAAATGACTGTGATCTATCTTCTCCACCTCTTGGGATTGGTGCTTGCCACTGTCTTGCTCTGTAAGATCCTTGAGGTTGTCCTCTACCCCTTGGGCGTCTGTATCTGCCCCTTTGAGGTCTGTCCGTGGCTGGAAAGGACCAATTTTTTGAAGGCCAGTTTCTGCTGAAGCATGGAGGTTGTACCTGTAGGAAATCTTTCACTGTTTGCATAGATTTCGCTTTTTCCTCCATTTTCTTTAGTACCTCCTCAGCTTTAACACCAAACAATACATCTTTTTGAAGTGGTGCATCTAATAACTTTGCTTTGACATGATCTGGTAAGGTTTGCTCTTTGAGCCAAGCATGTCTATGTACAACAGACCCCGTGACAGCAGCTCTACATGAGGCCTCTAAAGCAACAAAACCACACTGCAAGGTATGTTTACTCACTTGCTCTGCACCATGCAACAAATCCTGCAACTCTTTCAAATCTGGCTGTTCTGTTTGTGTCATCTTGCTTTTCAACTGAGATAACAGAAACTGTTGGTACCTTAACATATGGAATTGACAGTTTAATGCCCTCATGGTTAAAGTGGCAGATGTATACACCTTTTTCCCCCCACCTTTCTAATGCTCTGGAATCTCTCTCTGAAGGTAAAGGGTTTTTAGCAGTAGAGGCCTTTAGTCCCTTGGGACCCTGTGAAATAGTTTCTGGGTCAGCAGTATGGCTTTTATAGAGGAACTGGTGAGAATCAGAGACCCGGTAATACCAGTCTGGTTTAACAGGGGCTGGAGGTAAAGAATCTGGATTAAGGCTGGCTTCTGCGTACACATCATCCAAAATATCTAAAACAGGAGGGATAGCCAAGTGGCCTATGCTGGGGGAGCAGCAGAAATTCCCTGAGCCTTTTCTTGGAATCTGAGTAATCTTGGCCTTCCCAGTGAAAGTGTTCCCTCAATGTATGCAGGGTTTCCCCGAAAGAGTGGTCCTCAGGGGGGGAGACTCCTCAGCATCAGAGTCTTCGAAAGGGGAAAAGGCATAATCCTGGTCCTCAGATTATTCTGAGGTAATAGAAGCCTGGTCTGAGGAAGGGTAGTCATCCTCCAATCTGGGCCTTTTGTCAGAGGGGGGTTGAGAACCCCTGATGAGAGTTATCAAATCCTTAGCCATTTTAAGCATCTGCTTTTTAGGCATGGTGCCTTGAGAGGGGGTCTGAGGACCCTGTTTTTTAGTTTTCATGGCTGCTTTAGATTTAGTGAAGGATTTAATAGAGAAAGTGGAAGGCCTGAAGACGCCTTCAGAAATGGCAGGCCTGACTAAATTTTGAGTTTCCCCGCCAAGAGTGGCGTCGGTATCTGCAGAAGGAATGGAGACCGAGAAGCCTGCGACCTCGGGTACTGAAGTCACCTGTAAAATAGTTTCATCGGTATTCAGGGGCTGCATAGGCACCTCGCTGAGAACCGGAGAACCGGTAGTTGGCCTAAGCGTGGTCTCAGTACTCGGTGCGGGCCTCGGATGTCGGTCCTTATCTTTGTGTCTTTTGCTTAAAACTGGTGTCGGAGTATCCGACGACATAATATAATTAATTTTTTTGCCAAAAAAGTGAAGGGAGAACTCCGCCCGACGCTTAATAGTGCACTTGTTGAATCTAGCACAAAAACGGCAGGCCGAGACGTCGTGGTCTGGGCCTAAGCAAGGTATACAGAAAGAGTGGAAATCCTTATGCGGTATTTGCTTCCCACATGAAATGCAATTATTAACTTTGTCTGACATCGGTCTGAGGCAAGAAAAGTTTCCCCAACGGGGTACTTAGCTTTCAAGAAGACTTCAGCTGAAATACTTTCGTAAATCTCAGGAGCTGGCCGACTGGCACTTGCGAACTGCTTCTGCTTCGGGCACCGCACGGCAAGAAAGACTGAAGAAAATGGCGTTGGCTGCCTCTTTTATACCCCTGCCGCACTGATGTCAAGGAAGAAGCGACGACAACCGACGCCGGACCTAGACTTTGGAATTCGGCCGACCGAGGACCCGCCTGAAGGCAGGATAACCCATCTGTAATGACTGCAGCTGTATGCACGATGAACATCGTATGCAATGTCCTACCCATTTGGAAATGGTCTGTTTTGAGATAGCCTTTCCTTGTGATGCTGTAGCATAGGATACAAAAAGCTGGTCAGATTTTCTGAAAACCTTAGTTTTATCCAAGTAGTAACATAGCTGCCTGTGAATGTCCAAGAAATGCAGGAGTCTTTCTCCTTTGTTCTGAGGATTTGGGAAGAAGATGGGTAAATGGATGGTTTGATTTAGAGCCACACTGGATACCACCTTAGGCATAAAGGATGGGTTTAGTTCGTAGAGAAACTCTGTCTTGATGAAAAATTAGGAAAGGCTCTACCGCCGTAAGAGCCTGAAGCTCTGAGACTCTTCTGGCTTAAGTAATTGCTAGCAGCAGGGCAGTCTTCCATGATACAAACTTTAAATCAGCTGAAAAAGCTGGCTCAAAAGGAGGTAGCGTAAGTTTTTCTAGAACAAAATTGAGGTCCCAAGTTGGTGTTGGTGCTCTCCTGGGAGGCCTAATGTTTTTGGCCCCTCTGAGAAACTGACTTAGAAGTGGATGTGAAAATAAGGGAGGATCCGTGTTGTAGTGAGCTGAAATAGGTGAGGCGTGGATTTTAATAGATGAAAAAGCAAGTCCTTTGTGTAACATCTCAGTTAAATATTGTAGAATCTGAGGTATGTCCGGTAGAAGGGTATTTTGGCCTGTAGCTTGGTTCCAGGCGCAAAACCTTTTCCATTTGTCTGAGTAGGCTTTCCTGGTGCTGGGCCTCCTGGATTCCAGAATAACATCCATAACAGCTTGTGAAAGAGGAGCTGGCTGGTTGCTTAGGAGATTTGCCATGCAGCCAAATTTAAGGTTTTGAGCTGGCTGTGTAGAATCTGACTGTCTTGCTGTGTGAGCAGATGAAAAATTTGTGGTAAAATCCATGGTGGGCCCTGGGCCATATTCCTTAATAGTGGGTACCAGTGCTGGCGTGGCCAGTCTTGGGCAATGAGTATCATTCGTGGTCTCTCCATCCTGACTTTCAGCAGCACCTTTGTGAGAAGGGGCAATGGAGGGAAGGCATAAACTGACAGCATTTTCCAACTGAAAGAGTGTGTCCACTTTCCAAGCTTGATGGTGAAATGTCCTTGTGCAAAATTTTGTTAGCTGATAGACCTGTTTGCCAGTCCCCAAAACTATGTCTGGGTGTCCCCATTTTTGAGTTATCATTGCAAATACTTGTGGATCCAGTTTCTACTCGTGGGGATCCATGATGTTTCTGCTTAGGTCGTCTGCCAATGTGTTCTTTTTTCCTGACAGGAATTGAGCTTGTAATTGTACTTGGTAAGCAAGTGCTGTGTTCCACAAGGTCAATGCTTGCCTGCAGAGGGTAGGAGTGTGTAACCCCTTGTTTGTTTATGTACCACATTACTGTGGTGTTGTCTGTCCCTATTATAAGCTGTCCTGCATGTAAGAGGCCCTTGAAGGCTGTAAGGGCATTCTGAACAGCTAGCATTTCTTTTTGATTGATGTGTAGATTTCTTTGATCTGCAGTCCATATGCCTTGAGTGCACCGTCCTGCCATGTGTCCCCCCTCAGGCATAGTCCGATGCATCTGTTGTCATAGTTTGCCTGGCTGGGGGTAAGGTGAAAGGCTGACCCTTGTTGAGGTGACATGCCTGTGACCACCATAGAAACTCCTGTTGAAGGCAGGGAATGAGGGGTATCATTGTTTCCAAGCTGTGGCTGTGTTGATTCCATACGCTTTTTAGGTACCACTGTAATTTCCTCATATGCAGTTTTGCAAATGGTATTAGTAGTATGCAAGATGCCATGAAGCCCAAGGCCTGCAGAATTTTTCTTGCAGGGAGTTGGGTCTTTGTTGCCATTGTTTTGAAGTATTGAATTAGCTGTAGTTGTTTGTCTGGCGTCAGGTAAGCCATCTGGGCCGTTGTATTCAAGCTGGCACCCAGGAATGTCATATTTTGTGAGGGCACTAGTTTTGATTTCTTTTCATTTACTGTGTACCCTAGGCAACTTAGAAGGTGTTTTACAAAAGCCAGATGATGTAAGAGAGTGTCCCCTAGCTTTCTGCTTGGATGAGGCAGTCGTCCGGGTATGGATATATTTGAATTCCTCTTTGTCTGTAGTATGCAATTACTGGTGCCAGGCATTTTGTGAAGACCCTGGGCGCAGTAGATAAGCCAAAGGGCAGTGCAGAGAATTCGTAGTTGGTTGAACCTGCAATGAAGCGGAGGTATCTTCTGCAATTTTGTCTGATAGGGACATGCAGGTATGCCTCCTTGAGGTCCAACGTTACAAGCCAAGCTTTCTTGCCCAACATGGGAAGAAGCTGCTGTAGTGTTAGCATCTTGAATTTGGGTACTTGCAAGAAGGTGTTTAGAATTGAAAGGTCCAGAATGGGTCTCCAAGCATTGTCCTTTCTGGGGACTAGAAAGAGCCTTGAGTAAAATCCTTGGCCTTGCTCCTGTGTAGGTACCAGTTGAATGGCTCTCATGTCCATGAGAGCTGTAATTTGTTTTTATGCCTCTGCCCATTGATTTTGTGGCAGGTTTGGCATGCCTTTTATCCTTGGCAAGGTGTGGAAATGGAATCTGTATCCTTGTGAGATAATGTCTAGGACCCATTTGTGCTTTGTGACGATGTGCCAGTTGTCTGCAAAAAGCGCTAATTTTCCTCCCAAGGGAGCTGCCAAGAGAGTTTTGCTTAGCAGTTTGAGGTTTAAGTCATTGTGTTTGCCTTCTAGTAGTTTGGGACCTGTCTTCTCCTCCCTTCCGTGTTGCAGTGCCCCATTGGCGAGGTTTGTAAGAGATTTGTGCTTGTCCTCTGCCCCTTGGGCGCCTGTATTTACCCCTCTGTGGTCTGTCAGAAGCTGGAAAGGACCAATTTTTTGTTGGCCAATTTCTGCTGAAGCATGGGGGCTGTACCTGTAAGAAATCTTTGACCGTCTGCATAGATTTTGCCTTATCCTCCATTTTCTTTAAAACCTCTTCTGCTTTAACCCCAAATAAGACATCCTGCTGTAAGGGTGCATCTAGTAACTTTGCTTTAACATGATCAGGCAGAGTTTGTTCCTTTAACCAAGCATGCCTACGTATAACAGACCCAGTAACAGCTGCTCTACAGGAAGCTTCCAAGGAATCAAATCCACATTGCAAAGTATGTTTGCCCACCTTTTCAGCTGCATGCAACAGATCCTGCATTTCCTTGAATTCAGACTGTTGAGGGTGCGTGCTCATCTTTTGTTTTATTTGAGACATTAGGAATTGCTGGTATTTAAGCATGTGAAATTGACAATTTAGTGCTCTCATAGCCAGAGTAGCTGAGGTGTAAACCTTCTTCCCCCACCTATCTAGTGCTCTGGAGTCCCTTTCTGAGGGTACAGGATTTTTGGCCATAGAAGCCTTAGCCCCTTTGGGACCCTGGGAGATAGTCTCTGGATCAGCAACGGGACTTTTGAAAAGGAATTTGTGTGAGTCGGGCACTCTATAGTATCTATCTGGTTTGGCTGGAGCAGGAGGCAGAGAATCTGGATTTAGACTAGATTCTAAATAAACATCATCCACAATGTCTAAAACTGGGGGGATAGCAAGTGGTCTGTGGTGGGGGAGTAAAAGAAACTCTCGGAGCCTTTTCTTTGAGTCGGAGTAGTCCTGACCTTCCCAGTGGAAATGTTCCCTCATGGTATGTAAGGTTTCCCCAAAGGAATAGTCTACTGGGGGAGAGGCTGAGGGAATGGAATCTTCAGCATCAGAATCTTCATAAGGGGGAAAGGAGTATTTAATCTTAGCATAAGATTTTATGGTGAGAGTAGTCGGTCTGAAGACACCTTCTGAAACCGAAGGTGTTTCTACAGCACCGGTTTCTCCTTCTGCAATGTCGTCGGTAGGGCCTAAAGAAAATGGCTGCGTTGGCCTAGAACGCTCTGCTATAGAATCCGAAGTGGTCTGGGGTTCCGATTCTGTGGTAGCCAGGGGCTGCGTAGGCACCTCATTGAAAACCGGAGGACCGGCGACCGGCCCAGCCGAGGCCTCAGAGTCTGGCTTGGATCTAGGCTGTCTGTCTTTATCTTTGCGTTTTTTATGCACGCCGGTAGTCGGTTGCTCCGACGGCATAGTGTAATTACATTTTCTACCGAAGTAGTGTCGTGCAAAATCAAAGCGTCGCTTTATAGTTCGTTTATTGAACCTAGCACAAAACCGACAACCAGTGACATCGAGGTCTGGGCCTAGGCAAGGTACACAAAAAGAATGAAAGTCCTTATGAGGTATTTGCTTCCCACAAGAAATGCAATTGTTAACTTTTTCTGACATCGAACTGAGGCAAGAAAAGGTTCCCCAACGGGGTACTTAGCTTTGAAGACTTCGGACTGAAACTCGATTAGAAAATCTCAGGTGTCGGCCGACCGGCACTTGCGAACTGCTTCTGCTTCGGGCACCGCGCGGCAAGAAAGACTGAAGAAAATGGCGTTGGATGCCTCTTATATACCCCTGGCGCACTGATGTCAGGGAATAAGCGACAGCAACCGACGCCGGACCAAGACTTTGGAATTCGGGCCGACTGTGGGACCGCCTGACGGCAGATAACCCAAGTGTGATGACTGCAGCAGGGTAACACGATGAACATCTGTCATCCAAAGACATGGAACCCAGAAGGGTATTAGAAACTTGATCAATTCCCTCTTAAATCTTGTCACGTGTCAGATAACAGAGACCAGAGGCCGAAGGTTGCCAATGAGTAGATATATTTCCCATATCTGTCCAATGCCCTAGATTCCCTATTAAGGGGACGGACAGAAGAACTCCATTCCGAGAGTTCCTTCTTGGTGTCTGCTGCAACTACCATAGCATCCACAGGGGGGGAATCATTTACTAGTGAGCCCTATCTTTAGGTGCCACAAGATATGTGCCAAATGGTTTGGGGATGGGCTCCATGACATCCGGATCCTTCCAAGCACAGTGGGTGATAAAGTCTGAGAAGAAAATGAAAACACTCATTTGTGTTCGCAAGTCTGGCAGGAGATTTGAGTATATTCTCAGAATGACATGTACTGTAGCCAGCATGCCTAATTGCAAAAATGTAAACAAGTTTTTCTTTTTTAAAAACATGTTGAGTATTTCCCTGTTTAAACAAAATGTTTAAAGAATCTGACAGTGTTTTGATACATTTCTAATTGTGCATGTTTGAGAGGGAGATTCTAAAGTACTTGGAAGAATCAGCTGAGCAGTAGATATCATCAGAATGCTCCTGGTTACTAGGTGATTATTTGAACAGCTGATTGACAGGAAAAAAAACTTGCAAACAGCTGGCTGACTTTTTTTTTAATAAGACAGTTGAAACTGTTAAGCTGTGCATTTTGTCAAATGCTGAGCAGTTTGTGAAGAGTTACAGTCATAGTGCTGTGCATCAATACCCCGAACAAGAGAACTCACCAAAAAATGTAAGCCTGCCTTTGCCTTGCTGTTATGCTTATAGATCAGGGACAGTATTCTCTAATTAGATTAGGAAAGCTTAGCTATTCAGATAAAAAGGTTTTTCTAGAATGGACGTCTATCCTACAGTTTAATTTTATACTGCTGGTGACTGAATTCTGTTTTTTATTGAAAGTTAATGATTTACATTCTTGTAATAATTTTAATTAAATGTTGTTACTTTACATTATGGCTGGAAACCAGTGTTTTTCTTTAAAGATTAGTGTGCCCTTATACCTGTTTGATGCTACCCAGCTCCCCTCGAAGGCTTGGCTGCTCTGGTCATAGCCATCATATATTTAGATATTTAATTTTCATAATTGGACACCCCTTTAGAAGGGCATGAAGACTGACTGGTGGCAGCATTACTGTATTATTTTAGGAAAGGGACACAGCTGGAAATTTGCATCACTTTCCCAGAAGTGTTTGGATGTGCGAGATTTAAATTTACTTTGAGTGTGAGTGTATCAGTGGTCTTAAACTGGGACACATTGCTCTGAACTGTGTAAGAGAGTATTATGTTAGGGGTGGACAGAAGTATGCAGTCCAGTCCCAGATGATTGAGCATGTTCCTTTCCTGCTCTTAGGGGAAATTGTGAAACATTACCACCGTTTAATTGACAGTCTCACAATGGAGTCAATAGTGAGGAATGAAAATCCGTAGTTACTGACCTAGGATAGTAACGGATGTCACATTTACTGTTGGCAGTCTGGTGGGGTATTGGCCGGACGTCACAAGGTCTATCATCTCACCCACCAGGAGGGACTACACAAGGTGTAGCTGAGCCAGTTTCCAAAGCCTCAAGGAATACTCATTTCTCCTGGGAAAGGGGGGGGGCAACTACCTTTCCATCTCAAAAGCTGAAGTATTTCACAGAATGAGATGCCCTCAAGGGGTGATTTGTAGAACTCTTCCCCTTCACCAAAATCAGTGTGGTCAGTTAAAGACTCTTGTGGAGAGTCTAGCTGTCTCCTCTTACACTTCCAAGAGGGCTCTTTAGACACTCTAGAAAGGACTCTGAAGCTCCAGCAGACTCCTGAATGAGGACAATCTTGAGACATGATCAGACCGGCTGCCCCAAAGAGAGATAGAATGAAAAGACCCAGTTTCCACAAAAGACAGATTGGTATGGGGTGAACCTTGGGGGGGCAAGGATGTCTCTTCCCTAGAAGAGAAGGCTCTCTCCACTACTTTGAAAGCCGAAGCCAATGGGAGGAGTCGAGCATAAATTCACTGGATCTGCAGAAGCCTGTGTAAGAAGAAACACAATCCCCCTGGCTCCAGCCTTGAAGCAAGTCATAACAGAGCTGACTAGCACCCAGACACAGGGGTGGGGGGTGGCTCCAACAGCACTGGAGTCTATCCTGGCCCCCCGGGACCAAGGATACAGCTCAAAGATCCATTTGGATCAGACATGGTTGGATGCTTCTGGATCAGGGTGTCAGAGTAGAAGGTGGCCAAGTTTTCTGATCCGACACAAACACGCACTGACGTCACGAGTCTGATATCTCTGAAACCACTGGACGGATTGGTGTAGGAGTTAAAGGTCGGGGTTGTGTATTAGAAAGGCTCACATTTCCGATGGGAGATGGAACGACATTCAATTGGATCTGGGTGCGGAGACATTCTTACCCTATCCAGCTCTACTTCTGTTAAGCGCTAGATGACCTGAAGGGAGACTATGTCAAGGATGAACATGATACTCTTAGGTGCGTTCTGAAGGAGAAGAGTGTAGAGACTCAAACTTACTGGTCCTGGAGAAAATCTAGCAGGAACCTGAGATGACTTGGGCTGATACTGATACAAATGAGAGGATAGATTCAATGTTTTAGATTTTGTCAGTGTCAGAGCTGCAGAGGTTGAAGTGAACATTTCAGTAACCTTCTCACGCAAAGCCAAGCCCAAGAAGTTGTAAGACAGCATCAGAGGAGCACTTCAAGTACTTGTTTTTGTCTTGTGCTTCTCTTGTGGATTTCTTAAAGGAGAATGGGGCTCCAAAAATAGATGAAGCTGAAATAAATTGTCCTTTTAATATCAGTTTATTTTTTCTTTTGACCAGGGCCCAATTGTTACAAGTGGTGCAAATTTCACAGTCCACATTAAGGTGACTTGGACCAAGGCATTAAACACATTCTGAGTGACTGAACTGGGAATTTTGTGCCTACAAACAAAAGACTTTTTAAAACCCATAGGTTTCTCTGACATACTAACAAACAAGGTTCCTGAAAAAGGAAAGGCTAAACAAATAAAATACCAACAATGCTGATCAGCAATATCTAAGGGTAGAATACAGACAATGTTAGTAAGAAATACCACAGAGGTAACAAGAGAGCATGAAAGGGCCGAAATGGAAAAAAAAAAAGGGAAAATCTCTAATCTCCCACAATCGAGCTAACGCTGACCAAGTCTCATCACTGAACTGGCAAATAACATCAGAGTTAATTAAGGATAACAGAGGGCTAAGGGGAACATCTCAAGCTACAGAGCCCCATCAGTTAAGGAACGTACAAAAAAGACATAGGTTCATAGGTTGGTACTAGGCTATTGGCTCTAGGGTCTATACAAGTCTAGCCAAACGGTACCCTGGCTTTTATTTATTGCATTTGTTTACTGGGATAAGACACTGGGCCTAAAAGAGCCCATTTTCAGGGGAGGCCCGGGGAGAAAAGCTCCAATGAGATACAGAAAAAATATAAACATTAAATAGAATAGAAGCAGAAACAGTGTTACAGACAGCAAATATAGTAAAATATACAGAATGTAAAATATACAGAATGTATACATAAAAGCAGGAATATAGTTTGTTTGATTACAGCAATATATACAGAAAATATACATTAAAGCAGAATTCAATCAGAGTGGTATAAACAGAGATCAGTATTATTAAATTATTTTCCTGTGCCCCAGTCAAGCAGAGCCACAGAAGTGATCCCCGGGGTGAATTTCCTCTCTCCCATCCAATCATCAAGATTTTTCTTGAAGAGTGCTAATGAGGAGCTTTGTTTGATATAGATAGGTAGTTTGTTCCAGAGTTTGAGAAGTCTCTGGGACAGGAATCTATCCCTCCAGCATGTTCTGTTTATTGTGGTGACAAGGTTTAGTTCCCTAGAGCGTCTAGTTCGGAGGGATTGGCATTTCTTTACGTGGAGCATGTCCAACAGCTCTGGGTTTCACATAGCTTTGTACGTTAGGCAGAAATCACCTCTGAGTAGGCGATATGCGACAGAGTAAAGCTTGAGTTTTTTGAGACAGTCCGTGTAGGGCGTCTGAGGTCGGTAAACCTCTGTGAGGTATTTTTGTGGCCTTTCCAGTTGTTGTAGAGGTCTTGTGAGGTACATACCAGAAGGGGTGTTGTAATCTATAATGGGTCTAATGAGTGATGAGTAGAGGGGAACAATGACCTTTTTTTCCTGGATGAGAAAAGTAGAGTTGTGTACACTCACCATAAATGAAGATGTTAGAGTGTATTCACTGTTGCAGTCATTACATTTGGGTAATCTGCTGGCAGGTTGCCCTCAGTCAGCCTGAATTCCAAAGTCTTGGGTCCTGCGTCGGTTGCTGTCTTCTCTTCCATGACATCAGGGGTATAAAACATGCAGCCGACACCATTTCCTTTAGTTTTTCTTGCCCCCGATGCCAGGTGCCCCCCAAAATGGTAGCAAAAAAAAAATGCATATATATATATATATACACATATATATATATATATATATATATATATATATATATATATATATATATATATACACACATATATATATATATATATATATATACATACACACACACATGCATCAATATAAACTTTACCTTCATCTACAAGCAAATACACCACATAGGTTGTAGAAGATAGAGAAGGAAAGATAAATTCCAGAATGACAGGGGGATGGCAGCAGGGTAACCTGGACTGCAACAGTGAATACACTCGAACATCTACATTTATGGTAAGTGTACACAACTGTACTATGTTCTTTGTGTTTCACTGTTGGTCATTACATTTGGGTAGAATCCCAAAGCTATGGTTGGGAGGCTGGAGCTAAACAGCATTAGGTGCGGCTATAAGGCCCTGTAGCACTGCAGTGGCAAAGCCTGCCCTGCATGTAGAGAGGCAAATAATAATGCTTAGTAAAGGTGTGAACAGAACTCCAAGTAGCAGCCTCTAGAATGTCTTTGGTTGGCACTCCTCTGAGAAAGGCTGCTGAAGTAGCTGCAGCTCTGGTGGAATGAGACCTAATGCCCTTGGGCACACGTTTACCATGGGGTAGGGAGCAGAAACGGATGCAGTGGCTTATCCACTTTGAAACTGTCTGCTTTGAAATAGCCTTTCCTTCTGATCCTACAGCATATGACACTAGTAGTAATTGCTCAGTTTTTCTTAGAGCTTTAGTCCTGCTCAAGTAGAATCTTAGCTGTCTGTGTACATCCAAGGAATGCAGAATTCTCTTCCCTTTGTTCTGCGGATTTGGATAAAAAGTTGGCAGATGAATTGTTTGGTTTAGAGCCACACTGGAAACAACCTTAGGCATAAAAGGAGGATTTGTTCTCAGAGACACCCTGTCTGGGTAAAATGATAAAAGGCTCTACAGCCACATGAGGGCCTGTAGCTCTGAAACTCTTCTTGCTGAAGTAATTGCTAGTAGCAGAGCTGTTTTCCATGATAAGAACTTTATATCAGCCGTAGCAGCTGGTTCAAATGGAGCCAGGGTGAGCTTTTCCAACACATAATTGAGGTCCCATGCAGGTAATGGTGATCTTCTAGGAGGCCTTACCATTTTTGGCTCCTCTAAGACACTGCTTTAGTAAAGGATGAGAAAAGATTGGTGGCTCTGTATTGTAATGAGCCGAAATGGCAGAGGCATGGATTTTGATTGATGAGAAAGATAGGCCTTTGTCAAACATCTCAGTTCAGTATTGTAATATCTGAGGAATAGTTGGTTCTGCTGTATCAGTCCCTTGTGCTTGATTCCAAGCACAGAATCTCTTCCATTTGTCAGCATAAGATTTTCTAGTACTAAGCAGTCTGGCTTCCAAAATGACATCAATCACAGCTTTACTGAGAGGTGTTGTTTGTAGAACTACATGATCAGCCATGCTGCCAGGTTCAGTGTCTGTAGCTGATTGTGCAGGATCTGATTGTTTTGCTGGGACAGTAGTTGAGGTCTTTGAGGTAAGGTCCAAGCTGGGTATTGAGGCAAGTTCCTTAGGAATGGGTACCAGTACTGGCGGGGCCAGACCGGGGCAATTAGTATCATCTTTGGTTTCTCTTGTCTGACTTTTAGGAGGACTTTGGGAAGAAGAGGCAGAGGAGGAAAGGCGTAAATTGATAGGTTTTTCCAACTGAAGGATAGGGCGTCCACTTTCCATGCTTGCCTGTGATAAGTCCTTGTGCAGAATCTTTTCAATTGATAATTTTGAGGAGAGGCAAATAGATCTATGTGTGGGCTCCCCCATTTCTGTGTCATCATGCTGAAGACTTGTGGATTTAGTTTCCACTCATGAGGATCCATAAGGTTTCTACTTAAATCGTCTGCCGGTGTATTTTGTTTTTCTGGCAGGAATTGAGTTTGAAGATGCATTTGGTAGGTCAAAGCTGTGTCCCACAGTGCCATGGCTGATCTGCAAAGGGGGTATAAGTGTGTGCCTCCTTGCTTGTTTATATACCACATGACTGTGGTGTTGTCCGTCTATCAGTAGTTGTCCTGGATGAAGTAAGTCCTTGAAGGCTGTTAGGGCATTTTTTACAGCTAGCATCTCTTTCTGGTTGATATTCAGATGCATTTGTTTTGGGGTCCATATGCCCTGAATGCATCTTCCTGCCATGTGCCCCCCCCCCCCCCCCAAGGCATAATCCGATGCGTCTGTTAAGGTTTGGCTGGTGGGGGGGTGGTGAAGGGCTGTCCCATGTTTTGGTGACATGCCTTTGCCCACCATAGAAACTCCTGTTGTAGGCAGAGTATGAGAGGTATCATTGCTTCCAGACTGAGAATGATGATTGCATAAACTTTTCAGGTACCATTGAAGTTTCCTCATATGCAGTCTTGCATACGGAATCAGTAGGATGCAGGATGCCATGAAGCCCAGAGCCTGCAGAATTTGTCTTGCAGATAACTGGGTCTTTGTTGCCATCACTTTGAAGTAAGCAGTCAGTTGCCTTTGCTTGTCTACCGTGAGGTAAGCCATCTGGGCAGTTGTATTCAAGCTTGCACCCAGGAATGTTTTGAGAGGGTACCAGTTGTGACTTATTTTTGTTTACTGTGTACCCTAGACATGCTAGAAGCCTTTTCACAAACGCCAGATGTCGAAGAAGAATGTCCTTGTTCTCTGCTTGAATGAGACAGTTGTCGAAGTAAGGATATATTTGTATACTACTTTGTCTGCAAAATGCAATTACTGGTGCCAGGCACTTTGTAAAGACCCTGGGCGCAGTAGATAAGCCAAAGGGCAGTGCAGAGAAAGTACAGTTGTGTACCTACCATAAATGTAGATGTTCAAGTGTCATCACTGTTGCAGTCATTAAACTTGGGTTATCCTGCTGGCAGGCGACCCGCAGTCGGCCCGAGTTCCAAAGTCTTGGTCCAGCGTCGGTTGCTGTCACCTCTTCCATGACGTCAGTGCGCCAGGGGTATAAAAGTTGCAACCGACGCCATTTTCTTCAGTTTTTCTTGCCCCAGATGTCAGGTGCCCCCAGATATGAAGGCTGTAAAGATAAAAATAAGCCAAACAACCATGCATATATTACTATAAACATTTCCTTCCTCTAAAAGCAAATACACCACATAGGTTGTATAGAGTTGAGAAGTACAGAATAGTCCCAGCAAAGAGGGGGAAGGTGGGTGGGTAACCAGGACTGCAACAGTGATGACACTCGAACATCTACATTTATGGTAGGTACACAACTGTACTATGTTCATCGTGTTTCACTGTTGCAGTCATTACACTTGGGTAGAATCCCAAAGCTGAGGTAGGGTGGCTGGGTCTAGATTGGATATGGCAAGGCTAACAAGCCCTGCAGAACTGCAGTAGCAAAGCCTGCTCTGGATTTGGAGTAGAGAGGTAGGTGGTAGTGCTTGGTAAAAGTGTGCACTGAGCTCCAGGTTGCAGCTTCTAAAATTGTCTTTGGTTAGTACCCCTCTGAGGAAAGCTGCTGAAGTGGCTGCTGCTCTGGTATTATGAGGCCTAATACCCTTGGGCACAGATTTGCCATGTTGTGCATAACAGAAGTGGATGCAGTGCCCTATCCATTTGGAGATTGTCTGCTTTGTAAATGGTTTTCCTTGTGATCCTGCAGCATATGCTACAAACAGTTGCTCAGTTTTTCTGAAAGCTTTTGTTTTGTCCAAGTAAAATCGTAGTTGTCTGTGTATATCCAAAGAGTGCAGAAGTTTTTCCCCTTTATTCTGGGGATTTGGGTAGAAAGTAGGCAAATTAATAGTTTGGTTTAAGGCCACACTGGAGACAACTTTTGGCATAAATGTTGGATTTGTCCTTAGAGAAACCCTGTCCTGGTGAAAAATGAGGAAAGGTTCCACCGTCATCAATGCCTGAAACTCTTCTTGCTGAAATTATTGCTAGGAGCAGAGCAATTTTCCATGACAAGAATTTTAGATCAGCTGAGCTGGCTGGTTCAAATGGAGGCAGTTAGTTTTTCTAAAACAAAATTGAGGTCCCAAGTAGGTACTGCTGCTCTCCTAGGGGGTCTTATATTCTTTGCTCCTCTGAGGTACTGTCATAGTAGAGGATGTGAGAAAATAGGAGGATCCATATTGTAATGAGCTGAAATGGCAGAGGCATGGATTTTAATAGATGAAAAAGATAGGCCTTTGTCCAACATCTCAGTCAGGTATTGCAAAATCTGAGGCATATTAGGGACCAGAGGGTCGAGCCCTTGTGCCTGGTTCAAAGTACAGAATCTCTTCCATTTTTCTGCATAAGATTTCCTAGTGCTAGGTCTCCTGGCTTCCAAAATTACATCCATAACAGCTTTAGAGAGAGGTGCAGTCTGAGTGGCTACCTTATCTGCCATGCCGCTAGGTTTAAGGTTGTGAGTTGACAGTACAGAATCTGATTGTTTTGCTGTGTTAGGATTTGAGGTAGAGGCCAAGGTGGGCCTTGGGACAAAATCTTTAGGATTGGGTACCAGTGCTGGCGGCCAGTCTGGTGCAATCAGGATCATTTTTGGTATCTCTTGTCTGACTTAGAAGCACCTTGGTGAGAAAAGGCATAGACTGTCAGGTTTTTCCAGCTGAAAGCTAGTGCATCCACTTTCCATGCTTGAGAGTGATAAATCCTTGTGCAAAATTTCTGTAATTGGCAATTGTGAGGGGAGGCAGAGAGATCTATGTCTGGGCGTCCCCCACTCCCTTGTTATCATGTTGAACACTTGCGGATTTAGCTTCCATTCGTGAGGATCCATTAGATTTCTGCTTAGTTCATCTGCCAGTGTATTCTTTGCTCCTGGCAGGAATTGTGCTTGCAGATGTACCTGGTAGGTCAGTGCTGTGTTCCACAAAGTCATGGCTTGTCTGCATAGGGGGTAGGAATGTGTGCCCCCTTGCTTATGTACAACTTAAACGTGGTATTGTCTTGTCTTTATTAATAATTGTCCTGGATGTATTAGGTCCTTGAAGGCTGTCAGGGCATTCTGTACAGCTAGCATCTCTTTTTGATTGATGTGAAGATGCATTTGTTCCTTGGTCCATGCGCCCTGAATACATTTTCCTGCCATATGTGCTCCCCAGGCATAATCCGATGCATCCGTTGTTATTGTCTGCCTGGCTGTAGGTAAGGTGAAAGGCTGTCCCTTGTTGTGATGACAGGCCTGGGACCACCATCAAAACTCCTGTTGTAGGCAGGGAATCAAGGTTATGATGGTCTCTAGGCTGTGACAATATTCTCTCTTGAGAGGGCACTAGTTTTGATTTCTTTTCGTTTACTGTGTACCCTAGGCAAATTAGCTATCTTTTTACAAACGCCAGGTGCTTTAGAAGAATGTCCTTGCTCTCTGCTTGTACAAGGCAGTCGTCCAAGTAGGGATATATTTGAATTCCTTTTTGTCTGCAAAATGCAATTACTGGTGCCAGGCATTTTGTGAAGACCCTAGGCGCAGTAGAGAAGCCAAAGGGCAGTGCAGAGAAATGATAATGCATTGAGCCTGCTATAAATCTGAGGTATCTTCTGCACGGTTATCTGACTGGGACGTGCAGGTATGCCTCCTTGAGATCCAAAGTCACTAGCCAAGCCTCTTTGCCCAGCATGGGCAGGAGTTGTTGTAGTGTTAACATTTTGAATTTGGAACATCCAGGAAAGTATTTAGGATTGACAGGCCCAGTATTGGTCTCCATGCTTTGTCCTTTCTGGGTACTAAGAAAAGGCGTGAGTAATATCCTTGGCCCTGTTCTTCTTGTGGAACTTTTTTAATATCTCCCATATCCATAAGAGCAGTAATCTGTTTTTGTGCCTCTGCCCATTGGTTTTGTGGCAGGTTTGGCATACCTTTTGGTTTTGGAAGCATGTGGAAATGGAACCTGTACCCTTGAGAAACTATATTCAACACCCATTGGTCTTGGGTGTCATGTAATTGAAAAAAGTGCTAGCTTTCCCCCTAGGGGTGCTGTCAACTGGTAAGAGCTTGGCATTTGAAGAGGGAAGTCATTGTGACCGTTTCCTATAAGGTTGTGATTTGTCTTCTCCTCCTTTGGGGACTGTAGCACCCCATTGTTTAAGGTCTGTAGGAGCCTTAGGGCTGAGATCTGCCTCTAGGGCGTCTGTATCTGCCTCTTTGTGGCCTGACACCGGAAAGGACCAATTTTTTGAAGGCCAGTTTCTGCTAAATCTAAGTGGTTGAACCTGTAAGAAATCTTTCACAGTTTGCATTGACTTTGCTTTATCCTCCATTTTCTTTAACACCTCTTCTGCCTTAACAGCAAACAAGGAATCATGCTGTAGTGGAGCATCCAATAATTTCACTTTAACATGGTCAGGTAAACTTTGTTCTTTCAACCAAGCATGTATTCGAATAACAGCCTGTAACTGCGGCTCTACAAGAAGCCTCTAATGAATCAAAACCACATTGCAGAGTATGCTTTCCCACTTGTTCAACTGCATGCAATAAATCCTGCATTTCTTTACTGTCAGGACCTTCTATATGTGTAACCATTTTCTGCTTTAACAATGACATGAGCTACTGTTGATATTTAAGCATGTGAAACTGGCAGTTTAAAGCTCTTACAGCTAAAGTAGCAGAAGTGTAAACTTTTTTCCCCCATCTGTCCAGAGCTCTGGAATCCCTATCTGAGGGGACAGGATTTTTGGCAGTGGAAGCTTTAACCCCTTTAGGACCCTGAGAAATGGTTTCTGGGTCTGCAGCGGGGTTTTTGTAAAGGAATTTATGAGAGTCAGGGACCCTGTAGTACCTGTCTGGCTTTACTGGAGCAGGGGGTAAAAAATCTGGAGACAGACTGGATTCAGAAAAAACATCATCTACAATATCAAGCACAGGGGGGATAGCCAGGGGCCTGTGCTGAAGCAATAGAAGGAAATCTCTGAGCCTTTTCTTGGATTCTGAGTAATCCTGGCTCTCCCAATGGAAATGCTCCCTCATGGTGTGCAGGGTTTCCCCAAAAGAGTAATCCTCAGGCGATGAGGCTGAAGGAATGGACTCTTCAGCATCTGAGTCCTCATAGGGAGGGAGAGAATAGCCCTGGTCAGAAGAATCAGAGGAAATGGAAACCTGATCAGAGGAATCATAATCAGTGTCTTGCCTAGGCCTTTTGTCAGGAGGGGGATGGGAGCCCCTGATTAAAGTTATAAGGTCTTCGGCCATTTTAAGCATCTGTTTCTTTGTCATGGATGCCTGATCTGGAGAATGCTGCGCTTGTTTCCTTGTCTTTAATGTTGTTTTTGACTTTGCCTTTGCTGCTGCTGTAGCTCTTATTGTAAGCTGTGAAGGTCTGAAAACAACCTCAGAAGCCGGTGCCTGCTCAGTGGCTCCAGACCCATCTGAGGGTATATTTTCCGTAGGCCCAACACCTTGAATTTCCACAGGCCTCTGTCTCTCCACGTGGCTGTCTGTTACGGCCTGTGGCTCTGAGGTAGCGGGTGTCACGGGCTGCGAAAGCGGCTCACTGAGAACCGGCGACTGGCCTAGAAGAGGCTTCGTCGTCGGTTTTGGACCTCAGATGCCTGTCTTTTTCTTTGTCCTTGCGTTTTTTATACATTCCGGTCGTCGGTTGTTCCGACAGCATTATGTAATTAAATTTTCGTCCAAAATATTGTAAAACAAAATCAAACAGACGTTTAATAGTGCGTTTACTGAATCTAGCACAAAACCGACAACTAGTAACGTCGTGGTCAGGGCCTAGGCAAGGAATGCAGTAAGACTGAAAGTCCTTGTGAGGTATTTGCTTCCCACAAGAAATACAATTATTAACTTTTACTGACATCGGTCTGGAGCAAGAAAAAGTTTCCCCAACGGGGTACTTAGCTTTAGTAAAGACTTCGGTTCTGAAACTCAATTTTAAAAATCTCAGGAGTCGGCCGACAGGCACTTGCAAACTGCTTTTGCTTCGGGCACTGCGCGGCAAGAAAGACTGAAGAAAATGGCGTCTGTTGCAACTTTCATACCCCTGGCACACTGACGTCAGGGAAGAGGCAACAGCAACCGACGCCGGACCAAGACTTTGGAACTAGGGCCGACTGCAGGTCGCCTGCCAGCAGGATAACCCAAAGTGTAATGACTGCAACAGTGAAACACGAACATTTGGTAATGCATTAAGCCAGCGTTGAATCTGAGGTATCTTCTGCACGATTGTCTTACTGGGACATGCAGTTATGCCTCTTTTAGGTCTAATGTCACCAGCCAAGCATTCTTGCCCAGCATGGGCAAAAGCTGCTGCAAAGTCAGCATTTTGAATTTTGGAATGTCCGGGTATGTGTTCAAAATCGATAAATCCAGTATTGACCGTCAGAGGCCTTTTCCTTTCTGGGTACCAAGAACAGTCGAGTAAAAACCTTGTCCTTTTTCCTGTTCTGGTACTATCTGAATGGCCCCCATATCCATGAGGGAAGTAACCTGTTTGTGCCTCTGCCCATTGATTTTTTGGCAGATCTGGCCAACCATTTGCCATTGGCAGAGTGTGGAAATGGAATCTGTATCCCTGTGATATGTTTAGTACCCACTTGTCCTGAGTTATTAACTGCCAATTTTGAGCAAAAAGTGCTAATATTCCCCCTATGGGTGCTGCCAAAAGATAGTGCTTGGTATAGGCAGAGGGAAGTCATTGGGACTGCTTTCTGTAGGTTTGCGCTTTATCTATTCCAGACTTGGAGGTAGAAGCGACCCATTGCTTTGACCTGCATGAATCCTGCACCTGGTATCTGGAACCCTTAGGGCGTCTGGATTTGCCCCTTTGTGCTCTGACACAGGAAAGGACCAATTTTTGGTAAGCCAGTGTCTACTGAATCTTGGTGGCTGCACTTGTAAGAAGTCTAACAGTTTGCATAGACTTAGCTTTGTCTTCCATTTTCTTTAAAACCTCTACTATCTTAATATCAAACAGAGGATCATGCTGCAAAGGTGCATCTAGCAGTTTAGCTTGATCATCAGGCAAATTTTGTTCCTTTAACCAGGCATGCCTCCTAATCACAGATCCAGTAACTGTGGCCCTGCAAGAGGCCTCTAAGGAATCAAACCCACATTGCAAAGTATGCTTTCCTACTTGTTCAGCTGCATGCAATAATTCCTGCAATTCTTTATTTTCTGCACATTCCGAAATCAACATCATTTTCTGTTTCAGCAATCCCATAACATGTTGGTGCTTAAGCATATGAAATTGACAATTTAAGGCCCTGACTGCCAAGGTTGCAGATGTATAAACCTTTTTTCCCCATCTGTCCAGTGCCCTTGAATCTCTGTCAGAGGGGTAGGATTTTTTGCTGTTTAGGCCTTAACTCCCTTTGGACCCTGTGAAATAGTTTCAGGATCAGCAGCAGGGTTTCTAAATAAAAATATATGAGTCAGGGACCCTGCAATATCTGTCAGGCTTACTGGGAGCTGGAGGTAAGGGGTCAGGGGTCAAGCTCGACTCCGAAAACACATCATCCACAATGTCTAGGACAGGGGGAATGGCTAAATACCTGTGCTGAGGGAGAAGGAAATCCCTGAGCCTCTTTTTTGATTCTGAGAAGTCTTGACTCTCCCAGTGAAAATGATCCCTCAAAGTATGCAAAGATTTTCCAAATGAATAATCCTCAGGAGGAGATGCAGATGGAACAGACTCCTCAGCATCAGAATCCTCAGAGAGGAATAGATAATTCCTGATCAGAAGAGGAATCATAAGAAATAGAAACCTTATCTGAAGATTCATAGTCAGTGTCTTGCCTAGGCCTTTTATCTAGAGGGGGATGGGTACCCCTGATCAAGGTAATAAGGTCTTGAGCCATTTTGATCATCTGTTTTTTAGGCATAGAGGCCTGTGCACGTGGCTCATGCGTCGGTTTTTTAGTTTTAGAAGTTGCTTTTGTTTTTGCAGCTGTCATCGGTTTGATATACAAAAGCTGAGGTCTGAATACACCCTCAGAAGCCGGTGCCTGCTCAGCGGCTCCGGACCCATCTGAAGGAGATACATCTGTCGGTCCAATACCTAGAGTATCTGGCGGCATACCGGACTCCACATGGGTGTCGGTAGAGGCCTGTGACTCGAAGGTAGCGGGTATCAGGGGCTGCAAAAGTGCCTCACTGAGTACCGGCGAACTGGCGACTAGCTTAGGAGAAGCTTTGTCATCGGTTTTGGATCTCAACTGTCTTTCTCTGTCCTTTTCTTCACATTTTTTATGTACGCCGGTAGTCAGATTGCTATCCGACATTTCTGGGTAGTTAAATCTGTTTCCAAAATACTCTGAAGCAAAAATATACCGACGCTTCATAGTGCGTTGGTTAAATCTAGCACAAAACCATCAGCCAGGCATGTTGTGATCAGGACCTAGGCAAGGAATACAGTATAAATGGAAATCCTTATGAGGTATTTGCTTTCCACAAGTAACACAATTAACTTTTTCTGACATCGGTAAAAAGCAAGAAAAAAGTTTTCCCAAAGGGGTACTTAGCTTTAGTGAAGACTTCAGTTCTGAATCTCAAACACGAAAATTTCAGTAGTCTGCCGACAGGCACTTGTGAAATGCTTCTGCTTCGGGCACCGCACGGCAAGACAGACAAAAGAAAATGGCATCGGCTGCATGTTTTATACCCCTGACGACCCGACGTCATGGAAGAGAAGACAGCACCCCACGCAGAACCCAAGACTTTGGAATTCAGGCTGACTGAGGGCAACCTGCCAGCAGATTACCCAAATGTAATGACTGGAACAGTGAAACACAAAGAACATCCTTTTGTGATGAAGTGTGCCACGTAGAAGGATTTCCTGATTACTGTGGCGATGTGATTATCAAAGCAGAGACTACTGTCCACCTGTGTCCCAAGGTCTCTTATCACACTTTCGGTGTTAAGTAGACTACCACCTATGTGGTAGTTCATGGGTACAGAATTTTTACCAAAAGGGATGACAATGCACTTTTTGGCATTGAGCTTGAGGACATGGCTTTGACACCAGGCATCTGTCTCAGTGAAGCCCTTTTGTAGGATGTCCACATCGTTAGGAGTTTTGATTATGGCTCCTAGTTTGCAATCATCTGCGAACTTTGTTAGCCAAAGACCTTCTGTGTTAGCCTGTACTTCAGAGAAGTAGGTACCAAACAGGAGAGGACCTAGGACTGAACCCTGTGGTACTCCACTTATCACAGGTCTGAAGTTGGATTTAGAGTCTTCTACTTTCACAGTGTGGGTTCCGTCAGTGAGCCAGTTGGGCAACCCATCTTGTGACATAGGGATTTATACCTAGTTTAGTGAGTTTGTCTATAATTCAAGAGTAGGGGATGGTGTCAAAAGCGTGGCGAGATCTAGATAGGCTGTGTGAACCACCTTACCCTCATCTACAGCTTTGGTGACCGCTTCAAAGAAGTCTATCAGGTTTAGGAGACATGATCTGCCTTTTACAAACCCAAACTGGGTAGGGGCCAGAGTTTGGAGATTACCAATGTCATTGTTTATTAGTTCCATGATGATAAACTCCATAGCCTTGCAGACCAAGCTCGTCAGGCTAATGGGGAGGTAGTTTCCAGGGTCCATGGTAGCTCTCCCTTTGTGGAGGGGAATAACCGTTGCTGTGCTCCATTCAGTGGGCACAAAAGCCTGAGGTGAGGCTATGAACGAACATGGTACTTAGGTGGGGTGCCAGTTCGTTCTGTAGTTCATGTAGAACGCAGCCTAGGATGTTGTCAGGTTCCATGGATGCTGTGTTCTCGGCTTTGGAAAGTGTTTTTTTTACCTGTGCAGCCGTGATTACAGGCACTTTGCTTTCTTTCAGTATAGAGATGGGCCCCCAGGATGTTGGCAATATCAGTTGGTTCTGTATACTTAGTGCCATTGTGCTGGAACTCAGAGCAGATCTGAGTGTTGCCATTGAGATTCTTGACATAGCTATAGAATGCTTTGTGGTTGTCTTTAGAATCAGTGGCGATTTTGTTTTCGTAACTAGCTTTGGAAGATTTTATCTGGGATCGCAGCTTCTTACTGAGGCTGACCACGGAGTTCCCCCAATCATGGTACTTTAGACTTTTTTGCAACCGTTTCTTTCTTCTGTTGTAGAGTGTTTATAGAAGGGGACCACCAGATTGGCTTGCTTTTTTTTGGAGGATAGCATCTTGGTTCCGTTAGGGATTGCACGATCCATGCACTCGTGCAAGTGCTTATAAAGTGCAATTGTATAGGATTCACCAGTCTTATCTCTATTGTCAGTCAGCATGGGTGTCGTGAAGTTTGACACTTCTGTTTTAAGCATGAAGTTGGCTTTGGAGAAATTTTTTACGGTGGTTTCCCTAACAGGTGGTGGGATGTGGATGTCTAGGGTGATTTGCTTGTGGTCGGATCTGACCAACGAGGAAATGACCTCTGGTGTTGAACACCGGTTGCCCATGTTGGTAATGACCAGGTCTTGGATATTGCTGCCGCTGGTGGGGGTGTGCAGTCATATTAATGTAACATGTATGTACTAAACGCAAGTCGACAGTTGTGTTGCACTAAGTACTACCAAATGTACTTAATTTGCGCTCCACAGAAATCAGCCCAATAATCTGCAAATCTAAGCAGAAAGAAAGCAACTCTATCATTCTCCATCCAAGTTTTGAAATCAATGTGCCTTGATGTGAAATGCACAGTGGGAGTCCAAGAACCATTAAGATAATCATAAAATCAGTAACAAGTGTGAAAGAGTACCCCCCCAAACCATTCCAAGGCAATGCAATCACACAGCATATTTAAATACTGGAAGTGCAACACATAGTTCACAAAGTCAGTGTGCTAAACAGTCACAGCCCTTAAGGTCAAACAACATGCCAGACACACTTGTAATAGGTGACTCCATAGTCAGACACACTGACGTCCCGCTCACCAGACTGAACAAGGAAAAGGTCACAGTAAGCTGCCTGTCGGGAGCTAGAATCCGCCACATAACACAAGCACTCAGGTCATTCCACAGCAAGTACAAATATGACTCAGTCATTGTACATGCCGGTGTGAACGACCTGAGACGTACCTCCCTGGAATACATGAAAAGAGACAGAGGAGCTCTCTGATTATGTAGCCCAGGCCGGTATGACCCTGAACCTGAGCAGCATCTTACCCTCACCAAGAATGATGCCACAGTACAAAGACAAAATGATCAGTTTTAACAATTGGCTTAATTACTGGTGTCATTCTAAGGGGATCCAATGTCTGTCTGCTTGGGATGACATGCTTGACAAGCCACGCTGCCAAGGATGGCTTGCACCTGTCACCCTGGGCTTCCGGATATTGGCCAAGGCTCTTGCCACCCCATAGTGCCTTTTTAGGCAAGGCTCAAATGACAAACCTACCTCACTAGAAAACACAAGTGGAAAAAAACTAAGGGTAATGCTGCTCAATGCCAGAAGTCTAAACCTCAAGATGCACGCCCTCGAAGCCCTCCTCAGTATGGAGAACATCGGTGTCTGTGCGGTGACTGAAACCTGGTTCAAGGCTCCTGAGAGCACCCCAGCACTATCAGGTTTTACCTCATATCATGCTTTCCGGCCCCAAAACTTGGACCGAACCACAAAAGGAGGGGGAGTATCCATTTTCATCAAAGATACCCACACCTCCAGGTTAGTGGCAACGCACGAAGCATTGGAGACTATCCAAGTGCAACTAACTATAGGCAAAACTGCCTTACAGTTTGTAGCATGCTACAGACCACCCTCTCAAACTCAGGAACCCCACACAGCCTTCCTGAAGACACTGGAGAGTATGAATGTCTCTCCAAATACCATCATTTTGGGAGACTTCAACTACCCAAACATAGACTGGGAACATTACTCAAGCCCCAACACCCTAGCCCAAAGGTTCCTAGAATTCATAAACTCAAATGCAATGGAACAACTAGTCACCATTCCCACAAGAGGAGACAATATACTAGACCTGATCATCACAAACATGGGGACAAAATGCTCCACACGAAGTATATCCTCTTTGGTAAGATCAGACCATAAATTAATCTCACTGGAAATCCACATCCCGCCCCCACCCCTGCACAAAAGACCTCAGTGAAGAACTTCTCAAAGCAAACTTCACACTTCTTAAGACTGAAGTGGTATCCTTCAAGGCCCCTGGGCCAGTGGAAACCACAACCCACACTGCTGAATCCTTTGCAAATGCCTTCTATGGGCACCTTCAAGAATGCATGGATCATGCAATCCCAAATAAAACCAAGACCCATTCCCCCAAAGGCAGGCGCCCGGTCTGGTGGACCCCAGCCATAAACAAACTTTACAACAGGAGGAGGAAGCTACTACATGACAGAGCAAAATCCTTAAAAGGGAAGGCGTCTCTGATCAGTACTAGCAAAAAACTACGATCACTCATAAAATCATCCAAGGACAACTTTGAGAGAAAAATCGCAAAAGACAATCACAAGGCCTTCTTTAGCTATGTTAGAAACCTGGGTGGAAACTCCCACATATGCTCAGTGTTAGTCCAAAATGACACAAAATACACCGAACCCACTGACATTGCCAACATTCTGGCAGACAGGTTCAGTGCAAATTTCTCCTCCCCCCCAAAAGGAGAAATAACTATCCCAGCAGAGTGTAGCCTCCCTAACATCTCAGATGCCCAGGTGAGAGCCGCCCTCTCCAAAGCTAAAAACACAGCATCAATGGGACCGGATGGTGTCCCGGGCTGTGTGCTACATGAACTCCAAGAGGAACTAAACCCACACATAAGGCTGCTGTTTAATCTTAGCCTTACTACAGGATACGTACCCAAAGAGTGGCGTACGGCAACAGTGGTCCCACTTCTCAAAGGCGGTGCTTCTACGGACCCTGGAAATTACCGCCCCATAAGCTTGACGAGCCTGGTCTGCAAAGCTATGGAGAGGATCATTATGGAACTCATAAACAAAGACATTGGGGACCTACAGACATTGGATCCTACCCAATTTAGCTTTGTCAAGGGCAGATCCTGCCTTTTGAACTTGGTCGACTTTTCTGAAACAGTCACTAAGGCCATTGATGAGGGTAAGGCAGTTCACACAGCCTACCTTGCCCTTGCAAAAGCCTTTGACACAATACCCCACTCGGGCATCATAGACAAACTCACCAGCTTAAATGTAAACCCATATGTCACAAGATGGGTTGCAAACTGGCTCAAGGACAGAACCCACAGGGTCAGAGTTGCTGGAGCTATGTCAGACTCTAAGCCAGTCACAAGCGGTGTCCCACAGGGCTCTGTCCTGGGACCCCTCTTGTTCGGCATTTATTTTTCCGAGGTACAGGCAAACATAGGAGGATTGTGGCTGACAAAGTTCACAGATGACTGCAAACTGGGTGCCATAACTGATACTCCAGCAGACACAAACATCCTTCAGGGAGGCCTCATAGAAATGGATAATTGGTGCCAGAGCCATGGCCTTAAGCTGAACGCCAAAAATGTATAGTCATACCCTTTGGGAAAAACAAGGTACCGACAAATTACCACATAGGCGGTAATCCATTGGCACGGAAGAGGTAATCAGGGACCTAGGGACCCAGGTTGACAGTAACCTCTCATTTGACACTCACATTGCCAAAGTGGTTAGGAAGACCTTCTATATTGCCCACCTTATCATGAAGGGTTTCACATCTAGATCAAGAGAGGTCATTGTGCCCTGTACTCTTCTCTTATCAGGCCAATGATTGAGTACAATGCCCCATTTGGGATGTATCTCACCCGACACCTGCAGCAGTTGGAAAGACCCCAAAAGTTCCTCACCAAGAGGATAAAGGGTCTTAAACATATGTCATATGCCCGACTGAAAAACTCCAGCTCTATTCAGTCGCATACCGCCTACTCAGAGGTGATCTGTGCCTGACGTACAAGGCCATGTCCAATCCTGAATTAATGGACATGCTCCACCTCAGAAAATCCAAATCCATCAGAGCCACGAGAACAAGTGACTTAAACCTCAACACAGAAATAAATAGGACGTGCTGGAGGGACAGATTCATATCCCAGAGGCTCCCTACACTCTGGAACAGAATCCCAAGTCCATGTTAGGCAGAGCCCCTCACTGACTATTCAAGAGAAATCTCGACGAATGGATGGGAGATCGTAGGTTTACCCCGGGGGTCATCTCTGTGTCACTACTAGACAGAGGCATAGTAAACTAAACCCTAAAAGGGCATAGTATTCTCATCCTAAGGGGTGGTGTACTCTGGCTAGGCTTATAAATGCCTTAGGGCAGATAGCCTAGTACGAACCTATGAACCTAAGCACAGCCAACTGGCAAAAAAAAAAAAAAAAAAAAATGAATGTATCCAAGATTTAGAATTTGCTGACATTGGTATGAACCTCTCTCTATATACATAAACACACACTCATTCATACATGCATATATATATAAAAACACACACATATATACACACACACACATGTACTTATTAGCTGAACTTCCGCTTCCAAAGGGGAACTTTTGCTGTGGTACTGCAGGCCATCTATTTCACTTTCTGAAAGCTGCACAGCATAAACTTAGACCTCCTTTATTCATTATCGTCACTAAAACTTATTAAAATTAGTCACATTTGTTACTTGGATCTGATAACTAGTGCAAATAAAACACAGGCATTGCCAGCAATGCTGTAGAGATTTTTGCTGTACAGAATTTCCATGCCGGGCACTGTTTAATAGCTGTGTGTCACCATAATATGGGTAATATTCCATAAAGACACTGCTTTTAAGAGTTAACCAAGCATGTTATGTTACACTATGGATAAATAGCAGCACATATGCAGGTTACCAGATAAGGTCTTACTGCCCTCACATATGCAAGGCAATGTAAGTGCATTTTGCATGCATCTGTACATGTTTGCAGGTGTGTGCACACTATGCCTCTCAACCTCGTAGTGCAAGAAAACGACAAAAAAAATGGGAGGAGCAGAGACTCAGAAACTGGGAAAGGTTTTAAATATTGCTCTTATAAACTTAGAACGTTGCTAGAAGAATTTTGTGTTATCATACATTTTAAGGACATGAAGTCTAGAACACAAATGTCATTAATTTCAATCATCCAGTGATTTAGCAGAAAACCACACATTTTGAGGAACAGGACCAAAAACATGACAAAAATACGGACATTGTGTAAAAATCTAGACACTCGAGATGTACAGAACGTTTCAAATGTCATTACCATGTCAATTCCAAAGGAATACAGCCCTGACTACAAGCCAAGCACCCGGAGTTTTGTTAGTGGCATAAGCACCTGCTGAAGCTGACAGGAAGGTGCAGAAGGAATGGCCAGGAGTACACCTGATTTCCCAAGATGAACATTTGGAGGGAAGGGGCGTGAATTAGAAGTTATGTACCTACCATAACGTTCCATGTTAGTTGTCTTCTCTCGCCTTCTTTCTTGCTGGATGGGTTCGGAGCCGATCCTCGGCTCCGACTCGGCACTTGCTTTAGCTTGAGAACTCATTTTACCAGCTCAAGGCAACCCTATATCCCATGATGCAAGGCGGAACTACCTCAGATCTCGTTTGGTAGCTAACCTACCCTGCTAAGGACTAACCTAACATAATTTAGGAAACAAGTTCATAAAAAGAGTCCTCATATGAAGGCTCAGGAGGAAAACAACCTGATAGGAACTCTTCAAGATCTGTCCAGGCCAGGGGGTAGGAGGGAGGGACGCAAGAAAGAACGCGAGAGAATACAACTAACATGGAACGTTATGGTAGGTACATAACTTCTAAATGTTAAGTTGTCAATCTCGCCTTCATTCTTGCTGGATGGGACCGCGTCCCTAGCACCTGTATCCCGGGTGGCTCAATGGAACAGACTCTTGAGAACTGTGGAACCAAAACTGGCCCTATCTCTGGAGGCCAAGTCCAACTTGTAATGAGAGACAAAGGTATGAGGCGTGGCCCAAGTAGCTGCTGCACAAATAGTATCAATGGGTAGTCTATCCTGAAAAGCTGCATAAGTGGATAGACTCCTGGTTGAGTGCGCATTTGGTTTAGAAGATAGCTGCTTGCCTCTGAGAGAGTACACAAAGGAAATGGTGGAAGTCAACCATCTGGATAAGGTCACTTTAGAAACTGGAAGACCTATCCTGTTTTCTGCACAGGAGACAAATAATTGGTCCGATTTTCTGAATTGTTTAGTTCTATGCAAGTAGTACCTGAGCTGACGATGGACATCCAAAAAATGAAGCTTCTGTTCAGCTCTGTCGGAATAGTTTGGGAAGAAGACTGGTAGATCTATAGATTGGTTAATATTGGTTTGAGACAACTTTGGGGAGAAAGGAAGGATTCGTTCTTAATGATACCCTGTCCTTATGAAAAACCAAGTAAGGGGAACGAATGCAGAGAGCTTGAATCTCGGAAACCCTTCTTGCTGAAGTGACAGCCAGTAAGAATATAGTTTTCCAGGTCAATAACTTCAAAGAACATGAAGCAGATGGTTCGAAGGGAGGTAGTATCAAGGATGCCAACATTAAGTTTAGATCCCATTGCGGAGGAGGATGCTTTATAGGCGGCTTTAGGAGAAAAACTCCTCTCAGAAAGGCCTTGCATAATCTATGAGACATAATGTTATTGTCATGCAAGCCAACATGATACTTGGAAATAGCAGCCAGTTGTACTTTAACTGTAGATGACGAGGATCCTGAATGAAAAACCTCCACCAGGAAATCTAAAACAGAATGTACAGGAGCAGTAAAGGAATCAATATTCCTGGAATTTGCCCAAATAGAAAACGCCGCCACTTGCTAGCATAAACAGTCCTAGTGGACGACTTTAAGGAAGACACTAAGATGTCTCTGACGGAGTCAGAGATCATCGGAAGCCTGGCTAGGGAAGGAAGTGGAGCAACCAAGCAGTGAGGTTGAGAGAATGAATGGCCCGGTGCTGCTGACCCGACTGGTGGATCAAGAGATCCGGAACTGGATCCAGATGCCAGGGCTGCACCAGAAGGTGACGATGCAGAGACGGAAACCAAATTTGTCGAGGCCAATAAGGGGCAATGAGAATCAACTTGGCTCTCAAAACGGTGGCTTTCTGAATGACTTGTGGAATCAAGGGAAAGGAGGAAAAGTGTACAGCAGTCCCCGGGGCCAATCCTGGGTTAGAGAGTCTCTCAGGGGTTGGCCTGGAAGGGGAAAGAGGGTGAAATAATCTGGGCACTTGTTGTTTTGAGGAGTAGCAAAAAGATCGCAAAAAGGAGTGCCCCACTGCAGAAAAATCTGATCCACTACAGATTGATTGAGAGACCACTCGTGAGGCATCAGAATGGATCTGCCCAGCCTGTCCGCCAAGAGGTTGGACCTGCCGGGGATGTGCATTGCTATCAGAAACCGATGAGAGGAGCTTGCCCATTGCCAAAGTCTGAGAGCTTCTCGACACAACGGATAGGACCTGGTCCCGCCCTGCTTGTTGATGTACCAGACCACGGACATGTTGTCCGTTTGTACTGCAATAGTCCCCGTGGGAAGAAAGTCGTTGAGGGCCTGCAACGTTAAAAGCACCGCTCTCATCTCCAGGACATTTATGTGCAGATGGTATTCTATGGGTTGCCACGTCCCGTGGACCATCCTGCCCTGATAATGCCCCCCCCCCGATCAGAGAGGCATCCGTAGTGACTGTGGCAACTGGAGGAGGGGAAACAAAGGGTCGGCCCTGATGAAGAAGAGGGGAAGATATCCACCAATTCAGATGAGTTCTGCACGACTGTGTGACTAAGACTTCGTGCCTCATCGGGAGACTGTGGTACGACCACTGCGTGAATAGCATCCACTGCCGAAGACGCATGTGGAAGCGAGCCAGTGGTAGTAGAACAATGGCCGCAGCCATAAGACCTAGAACCTTCAGTATAAATCTGGCTTTGACCTTGTTGCTCTGCAATAAAATCGAGCAATTTTTGGATGTCCAGAATTCTTTGATCTGTTAGTCTGGCTAACATTTTGACAGTGTTTAATTCTGCGCCTATAAAGGTGATAGATTGGCAAGGTAGCAGAGAAGATTTTTCGAAATTTACTGAAATTCCCAAACTCCTGCAAAGCTGTAGAGTGTAGTCTCTGGTCTGAAGAAGCTGACACCTGGTGGTGGCGGAGAGGAGCCAGTCGTCCAAATAAGGAAACACCTGGAATCCTTGACGTCTCAGATGAGCTGTGACCACTGCCATGCATTTGGTAAACACTCTGGGGACTGAAGTGAGGCCAAAGGGCAGGGCTCTGAATTGGTAATGACTGGTCCCTAGCTGAAAGCGGAGAAACCTTCTGGAGCGTCTGTGAATCTTTATGTGATAGTACGCATCCTGAAGGTCTATAGAGCACATCCAGTTGTCCTTGCCCAGAAAGGGCAGAATGGACTGAAGCATGACCATCCGGAATCTTGCCTTCTTGACAAATCTGTTTAGATTGCTCAGGTCTAATATTGGTCTCCAATCTCCCGTCCATTTGGGGACCAAAAAGAATCTCGAGTAGACGCCGGATCCTACCTGGTCTGCCGGCACAGTCTGGACGGCTCTTTTTCTAGGAGCTTTGAAACCTCCTGTTCTGCCAAATCCCTTTGACCGGGTGAGATGTCTGGAAGGGATTGTTGAGGTACGGGATACCTTTCGAAGGGGATTTTGTAACCCTCGGATATGATCGACTGTACCCACATCTCTTGTGATAGGGATTGCCAGGCTACTGGGTACAGCGAAATCCTTCCCCCGACTGCCTCCAAGGGTGGACAGTCGGGCAACACCTCAGGGATGCTGAAAGGGCTTCTCAGGAAGAGACTCCCTGTTGCCCTGGTTCTGAGGACCCCTGCCTCTAGGGCGGCGTCATTGTTACCCACTCTGCCTCTGGGGTAAACTGACCACGTGTGTCCGTGTAGCTCCTTGGGCTTTATGGAACCACATCTTCCCCCTTCTGACCCTTGGGATATGGTCTAGAAGGAGTGGAAAAATGGACTCCAACGGCAGAAAGAATTTTACCGTCCTGCTCACACCTGGTCAAGGTATCCTTCACCTGAGGTCCGAACAAAGCCGAACCATCAAAGGGGTATTAGTGAAGGACGCCTTAAAGGGGTCCGAAAATTACAAAGCCGCATCCAGGCTTGGCATCTAAGAGCAACTCCTGTGCCTGCCCTGCTCGCTCCATCTGCCGCATAGGATATGAGCCGCATGGAGGAGTTGGATAGGGAATTCAGGATTGCTAGCTGTGAGGCAATCTTTTCTTGAACCCCAGCAGCAGAAGGATCCTGGACCACTTCACCCAGTTCCTTGAGAATATCTCTTTGAAGCCTGGTGAAGTGACAAAGGTAGTTCAGCGAACGCATAGCAAAGGTCGCTGAAGGAAACATCCGCTTTCCATACCTGTCCATGGTCCTAGAATCCTTGTTAGGAGGATGGACAGGTACTGAAGGATCCGCCAGTTCCTTCTTAGAGGCCGCCGCCACCACCATAGCATCCACAGAGACGCCCTTGGAAAGGAACTGTTTGTCCGAGGGGCCGTGATAAATTTGGATGGTCTCCTGGGGACAGGTTCCACAGAATCTGGAGCCGCCACGCCTTCGAGCCACTACCTGCATAAGTGGGTGAAGGCGGAGACACCCAGGAGGTGGAGGGTCGGGATCCAAAGCCTCCAGGTATACAGACTCATCCTCGGAGGGATCAATGGATGGCCAATTCCCCTCTGTTTGAGGAGCTCAAGGATGTCTGAAAAGGAGACATCCTCAGAGGGGATCGGGGAACCCTCCGACTCATCTAAGTCGCTATCCGATGTAGTAGACTCGGGGGAGTCTGTGTGTTTCCTCTTACACGTCCTCTTCCGAAGGGGTTCACCTGCTGGATCAGGAGAAACTTCGGAAGAGGAGGAAATTCCCAATGGGGAAACCTGGGGCGATGGATCCCTGGGCCTGAGAGCAAGAGGCTGGCAAGAGGCGTCTACAGGCACTGAAGAGGGAGGAGCTAGAGGGATGGACCGTTGACCTGGCTCAGAGGCCAGGACACTCCTCATCACCTCAAAGGCTCCCCTCCCCGGGAGGCCGGAATATCCCCGCTCCGAGGATACAGGAATTTCCGGCTCCACTGAGAGGGAAGGCGCCGAGGCCGATGTCGGCGCCGAGCTTACCAAAGCCGAAGCCCCGAGAGGGAGAGCGGGGTCGGACAAGGGTCCGATGCCACTAGCCCCCTCGGAGCCGACAAGGGAAACCCGACGACCGGATCCCTCCAAGGAAGGCCTCAAGGAGGAGATCGGAGCAGAGGACGACAGAGCCGAAGGATGTATCGGCTCCGCGCGAAACAGTCGCTGTCCCGAAGCTCCGCCCAAACTCTGGTGTGGAGTCGGAGGAGGAAGTTCAAGGGTGAGGCAATAGCCGAAGTCTGTTGAGATGGGCTATGGAGCATTTGGGCCAGTGCCTGCGACTTCAACAGCCTGCTTACCACCCTCTCTAAGTCGTGGTCAGACAGCCTGGAAGATCTAAGATCGGCTCCGATGGCTCCGTTCCGACAAAAGAGGAGACCCCGGGCAGTGGATACTCTGCAACGGCGGGGACCAAGATCTCTTCGGGCGAAGTCATCGGAGCAAGTCCCTGAATTCCAGATGGAGCCGAAGGTTTCTCGGCTCCGATGCTGGATAAGGTGTCGGCTCCAGCCGGGGCCGACAAGGCCACAGTAGACAAGGTGTCGGAACCAGTCGGTGCCGAACCCACTACTTTTGAAGTAGATAGATCTATTCCAGCCGGAGCCGATCTCGGCTCCGACGGAGCCAGAGCCACCGGAGGAGGTTTGGATACTGAAGCCTGAGCCTTCGGTGGCTTAGAAGGTTTCCAGACCCTGCTTTAGAGGGAGAACCTTCTGGCTTAAGTAAGCCACGGAGGATAAGCTTATTCCTCCGTTCCTGCAGGACTCTCTGGCTAAAAGAGTAACACAAAGCACAGGAGTCCTGCAGGTGCAAAGGCCCCAGGCAGTAAACACAAGAAGTGTGACCGTCTGTCAGAGACATTTTCTGACAGCACGAGTCACACTTCTTGAAGCCTGAGACCTTGCCTTCCTTAGACATAATCCTAGGAGGAAGTCACACACAAACCCCAACAAACACACAAAATTAATCCTAACACACAACACACAGGAAGGGATTAACCAATGGGGTTTAGGCCTAACTAAACTTTTACACTAAAGGAAATAAAAGTTTTGAAATATAAGGGAATAGGGTGGGCTGTAACACACTACAGACTATAAAAATGGATACAAGGGGGAAATAAAACCCTAACTAAGCTTTTCTCTTTTGACAAGAAAATTACTTACCTCAGCTGGCAAAGGAGACCTCTTTCGCTAAGCGGCAAACGAGATCTGAGGTAGTTCCGCCTTGCATCATGGGATATAGGGTTGCCTCGAGCTGGTAAAAGGAGTTCTCAAGCTAAAGCAAGTGCCGAGTCGGAGCCGAGGATCGGCTCCGAACCCATCCAGCAAGAATGAAGGCGAGATTGACAACTTAACATCAGGGTTACTTCTTGTTCTGGTGATGGCAGAAGCCAGAGCTATATGAAAGCAGAAGACAGGATGGGGGTCTCTCCCACCCCAGGCTCAAAAAAAAAAAAACCTCCTAGAAATGCCAACAAAGAAACGGGTCAGGGTAGTTTACTTAAGCAACCTGAGCCACTGCCAGCAACAGTGGTGCTCATCTTAATTCCATTCAGTGCATCTTGCAAAGTTAAATCATGATAAAATTGTGCCCTAGTCAAGGTAAAGGAGCACTCCAGCTACACCAGTATCCTATTACCTTGGTTTTCTTACCCAGCTACCATAAAACATACTTCAAACCTGTTACTGTGCAAACTGTTTTCTTCAGTTTTACAAAGATCTGGTTTTCATTTAAAACTTTAACTTCAAATTTTAAAGCAAAGACATTAACAGCCATTTGAAAAACAGACTCACTTTGAAAATGCACTTATGAGCAGAAACAAGAAAATTCTCTTTAAACTCACATTCACTGAATTTACATCCAACAAGCCATTAAACTACAACAGATGTGGTGAGACTCAGTCAAACAGCATATACTGAAGCACTAAGCGGTGTCGACCTGAAGGATGCAGGGATTCAAAGACAAAATGTAATGCATTTACTGACAGCCCACTGGATGCAAATTTTCTTTCTCAGAAGCAGACCAGGAGCACCATCTGGTGAAGGGACTTGGTTACAGTCACACAACTTAAACTGAGGGAACCAAACCCTGCACTAGAGAGATAATCTCTAACAGATCATAAACCTACTCATGCAAATTAAGTGGCAGAAAAGTGTTTTAGCCTCACACAGTGCGCATTCCACAACTACATGCCTTCTAAAAACAAGCTGAATTAAAAATGCATTCAGAGTGAAAATGTTAACATTTAATTCTGTAGATATGTTATCCAGTTTATTCACGACCAAATAAAAGTATTGACAGTCAACAAAACAAGGAAACCAAGGATTGTACCAAAGAACACTGCTAATATCACAAAGCTCCTGTTTACCACCAGCAAATCTTTCCTTTACAACCTAACTACTCTGGGAAGCTACAGCCAAGTATAAACACACACAAGCAAAAACCCACTATAATCACTAATTACGATTGTGCACACCTCAAATGTCTACTTGTGATCAAATGAGTGAACAAATGCTGCACTAATGACATTGAAATGTATTTCCACTTGTTGCTGTTAAAACCGCAGTGTAACCAATTGTACCCCCCATGCCCTCCCAACTTCTTAGTTCAAGAATAAGTGACAAATCCAAAACAAAGTGATTTTAAATATTGGTTTTATATACTATACAGGTGCAAGGATTAGCAGGCTTTGTGTTTACATTTTCTTGGGTATATGTCTAGAATTCAGGTTTGTCATTACTTAGTCTCCATAATCCAATGATAGAAAATGCAAATTTTAAGAGAAACAGACCACAAATACGAGTTAAAACCGCAGGCAGCTGAGAAAGTGCAGTTGTGTAAGTTGAACGTGTGTGTGATATATATACACACACACCTGCACGTGTGTATAAACATACCAGTTTCTATACATACACGCATGTGTATATATTTTATATATATATATATATATATATATATATATATATATACATACACACACACGTATGCGTTACACACACATATATATATATATATATATATATATATATACATATATACACACACACACACATATATATATATATATATATATATATATATATATATATATATATATATATATATAGACATATGCATGCATAAACATACATATGTATACAAACTCAAATGTATATGCATGTGTGCGCGTAGATATATAAACACACTATATACGTATATATAAACATGTTTATGTCTGTGTGTATGTATACGTGTATGTATGCATGTGTGTGCATATATATATATATATATATATATATATGAGTATACATATATATATATATATATATATATATATATATGTGTGTGAGTATACATGTATGCATTTATATCAATACATGTGAGTGTGTGTATACATTTTATATATATATATATATATATATATATATATATATATATATATATATATATATATAGCTCTACTTTTAAATAATGAATTTTCATAATGCCGAAGACCAAAACATCGAGGCCAGAACTTCAAGAATGCATTACTCTAAAGTGTAAAAAATAAAATAAAAATTTTTGAAAATTACAAAACGGCTAGTAAAACACTGTTGTAAAACTTTAAAAAGGATGTTATGGCTTTATGACAGCGTACATTGTACCAGAAAAGTTTAAAAAATGGTTGGCATTATGTTGCAAGGTCCGTTAAGTATTACAGAGATGTGTAGCACAGTAAATGCTTAAAGAAAGCAAATTTTGCTCACAGTAGGTTATGTGTAGCAGTTTTGTTTTTTTAGTAAACGGTCAATTGTGAAAGTAAGATGTTCTTTATATTTATTTTCAAGAGAGATTTTGTTGAAGTTTAGACATGCAACCATACAGATGTGAACGGCACCATTTACAGTTTTCTTCTGTGTAGTGCAATCTCGGAGTTGATATATTTAATTAGCAGGGGGTGTGAGGGGTGGGGGTACCAGGGAGGCTTGCCCCCTACTTAAACGTAGTGTTGCTTTTCACTTCCGGATGTCTTTTTTGTGGTGGTGGGTAAGACGCTTAGGTTTGTTTTTTTGTTTTTCAATATTCTGAGACTCAATATTTTAAAGTTTCAGGACATGGCATTTTCGACATTCTGGTCTCGATATTTTGGTCTTTAGCATTATGAAAATGTATTTAAAAGTATATATATATATATATATATATATATATATACACACACACACACACACATATGTACATATATGCACACACACACTACATATACATGTTCAACTTAATGTCTTACAATTCTAGGAAATGCAGATCCTGTATCCCAGCTCAATAAAATTATTTATTTAGTTACACCCATTAGCTCGCCCAATATTTCTGACAAAGTACACTGCAGGGAATTTCTAAAATCTGCCAACTCATACTCCCAAAAAGGACAGTTGTGTAAACTTACCATAAATGTAGATGTTAAGAGTGTATTCACTGTTGCAGTCCTAACCAATGGGTTATCCGGCTCCCGGTAGCCCTCGATCAGCCAGAATACCAAAAGTAAGTAACAATGACGTCGGTTGTAAGGACGTCTGATACAAAAGGAGGCAGCCAAAGTCACTTCTTCAGTCTTTCTTGCCATAAGTCAGAAGACCCCAGAAAACAAGGCTTACACTAAATTCAGCCTGTACCTTAGGAAAAGAGAAAAGGGGGAAGGAGGGCTGCAACAATGAATACACTTGAACATCTACATTTATGGTAAGTGTACATAACTGTACTATGTTAATCATGTTTCACTGTTGCAGTCCTAATCAATGGGTTGATTACCAAAGCCCAGAGAAAAGGGAGGAGGAACCAACAGAATCAAGGATTGGAGATAATGCCCTGCAGAACAGCAGTGGCAAACCCTGTCATGGCTCTTGAAAACAAAGGTAAATTATAATGCTTTGTGAAAGTGTGAACAGAAGACCATGTGGCAGCCTCCAAAATGTCTTTAGTAGGGACACCCCTTAAAAGGGCTGCAAAAGTGGAAGCTGTTCTAGTTGAGTGGGTCCTAACCCCTTGAAGAGGAACCTTGTCATGAAAGGAGGAACCTTGTCATGAAAGGAATAACAAACAGCAATACAATGAGCAATCCATTTAGAAATGGTTTGCTTAGAAATAGCCTTGCTCCAGGGGCAAAGCTGACCAATAGCTGTGCTGATTTACAAAGGTCTTTAGTCCTGTCCAGGTAAAACCTGAGCTGTCTATGCACATCAAGAAAATGTAGGATCCTTCACCTCTATTTCGAGGATTTGGAAAGAAGGTAGGAAGGTGTATGGCCTGATTAAGAGTCACGCTAGAAACCACCTTAGGCATAAAGGAGGGTTTGGTTCTCAGAGAGACCCTATCTGCATGGAAAATAAGAAAAGGCTCCACAGCCAAAGCATGCCGCTCCGAAACCCTCCTTGCTGAAGTTATAGCCAAGAGGAAAGGCAGAATTCCACGAGAGAAACTTCAAATCTGCAGTGGCAGCTGGCTCAAAAGGAGGAAGAGTGAGCTTCTCTAGAACGAAATTAAGATCCCAGGCTGGAGTAGGCACCCTTCTGGGAGGTTTCAAGTTGCAAGCACCTCTGAGAAACATTTTCATCAGAGGATGAGAGAAAATGGTTGTTCAAAAAAACAATGAGCAGAAATGGTGAAGCATGGATCTTGATAGAGGAAATAAGAAAGTCCACCCTAAAGCAAATCAGCCAGGTATTCCAGAATCAGTGGAAGGGTAGGCTGAGAAGATGATTCCCCTCTAGCATGCATCCAAAGTGAGAATCTTTCCCATTTGCCAGCATAAGACTTCCTAGTGCTTGGCCTCCCTCAGCACGTCAACCACCTGCTGGGAAAGGGAAGAAAAGGATGAAGTCATACAATGGGCTATGCTGCCAAATGGAGAGACTGAAGATAAGGATGTAGAATGTTTCCACCTTCCTAAAAGTACAGTTTTGTACCTACCATAAATGTAGATGTTTGAGTGTTCACACTGCTGCAGTCATCACACTTGGGTTATTCTGCCGTCAGGCGGTCCCGCAGTCGGCCAGAGTTCCAAAGTCTTGGTCTGGTGTCGGTTGCCGTCGCTTCTTCCCTGACGTCAGTGCGCCAGGGGTATACAATATGCATCAGACGCCATTTTCTTCAGTTTTTCTTGCCCCAGATGTCAAGTGTCCCCAAGTGGGTAGGCAATACATATTGCTAATCAAAAATATACATATAAAATAAAAACAATACCTTCAATTACCAGCAAATATACCCCAAAGGTTGTATAGGATAGAAGGGTATAGATAAGTCCAGCTAGTTCAGAGGGGATGGAGGGAGGGTAACCTGGACTGCAGCAGTGTGAACATTCTAACATCTACATTTATGGTATGTACAAAACTGTACTATGTTCATCGTGTTACACTGCTGCAGTCATCACACTTGGGTTGAATCCCAAAGCTAAGTTTGGGTGGCTGGTCTATAAAGAGTTAGGATTGGCTAAGAGGCCCTGCAGAACTGCAGTGGCAAATCCTGCTCTGGATTTAGAGTAAAGAGGCAGGTGGTAATGCTTGGTGAAGGTGTGCAATGAACTCCAAGTTGTAGCCTCCAAAATTTCCTTGGTATGTACTCCTCTGAGAAAGGCTGCTGAAGTGGCTGTGGCCCTGGTGAAATGAGGCCTAATGTTATTAGGGACTGATTTTCCATGATGTGTGTAGCAGTACCGAATACAGTATCCTATCCATTTGGATATAGTCTGCTTTGAGATAGCCTTGCAATCCTGCAGCATACGCTACAAACAGTTGATCAGTTTTCCTGAAAGCTTTTGTTTTGTCCAAGTAGAAGCGTAGCTGCCTGTGTATGTCCAAAGAATGCAGAAGTTTCTCCCCTTTATTTTGGGGGTTTGGATAAAAAGTAGGCAAATGGATGGTTTGGTTAAGAGCCACACTAGATACCACCTTTGGCATGAAGGTAGGGTTTGTCCTTAAAGATACCCTATCCTGATGAAAAATTATAAAAGGTTCCACTGCCATTAATGCCTGTAGCTCTGAGACTCTTCGTGCTGATGTTATTGTCAGGAGCAGAGCTGTTTTCCATGATAAAAATTTTAGATCGGCTGTATTGGCTGGCTCAAAAGGTGGTAGGGTCAGTTTTTCCAAAATGAAATTGAGGTCCCATGTTGGTGCTCTCCGGGGCAGTCTTATGTTTTTAGCCCCTCTGAGGTACTGCTTTAGCAAGGGATGAGAGAATAAAGGAGGATCCATGTTGAAATGTGCAGAAATGGCAGAAGCGTGAATCTTAATTGATGAAAAGGATAGGCCTCTGTCCAGCATCTCAGTTAAGTATTGTAAAATCTGAGGAATGTTTGGAACAAGAGGGTCAAGGCTGTGAGCCTGGTTCCAGGCGCAGAATCTCTTCCATTTTTCTGACTAAGCTTTCCCTGTGCTAGGCCTCCTGGCCTCCAAAATGACATCCATAACAGCTTTAGAGAGAGGTGTTGCCTGTTTGACTAAAGTATCTGCCATGCAGCCAGGTTTAGGGTTTTGAGCTGACCGTGCAGGATCGGATTGTTTTGTTGAGTCAGAAGGTGTTGAATTTGGGGCAAAATCCATGGTGGGCCCTGAGCCAAGTTCCTTAAGATAGGGTACACCAGTGCTGGCGTGGCCAGTCTGGAGCAATCAGGATGATCTGCGTTTTTTCTTGCCTGGCTTTTAGGAGTACCTTTGAAAGGAGAGGCAGTGGTGGGAAGGCATAGACTTGGGTTTTTCCAGCTGAACAGAACAGCATCCACTTTCCATGCTTGTTTGTGATAAGTCCTTGTGCAGAATTTTGTAGTTGGCAATTCAGAGGGGAGGCAAAATGATCTATGTCTGGGCATCCCCATTTTTGTGTTATCATGCTGAAGATTTGTGGATTCAATTTCCATTCGTGAGGGTCCATGATATTTCTGCTTAGGTAGTCTGCCAGAGTATTTTTCTTTCCTGGCAGGAATTGTGCTTGCAGGTGAACTTGGTACGTTAGAGCTGTGTTCCACAAGGTCATGGCTTGCCTGCATAGGGGATAAGAATGAGTGCCCCCTTCTTTATGTAGCACATTACTGTGGTGTTGTCTGTCTTTAGTAATAGTTGTCCTGGATGTAGAAGGTCCTTGAAAGCTGTTAGGGCATTTTGAACAGCCAACATCTCTTTTCGATTGATGTGAAGATGCATCTGGTCTGTGGTCCACTTGCCCTGAATGCATGTTCCTGCCATGTGTGCTCCCCAGGCGTAATCCGAAGCATCTGTTGTTAGAGTTTGCCTGGCTGTGGGTTGGGTAAAAGGCTGACCCTTGTTTAGGTGACATGCCTGTGCCCACCATTGAAACTCCTGTTATAGGCAGGGAATTATTGGAATTACTGCTTCTAGAATGTGAGAATGTTGAGTCCAAACACTTTTTGGGTACCATTGTAATTTACTCATATGCAGTCTGGCATATGGTATTAGTAGTATGCAGGATGCCATGAATCCCAGGGCCTGCAGAACTTTTTTTGCTGGGAGATGGGACGTTTTTGCCAGTAGTAGAAAATATTGAGTTAGTTGCACTTGTTTGTCTGGCGTGAGGTAAGCCATCTGGGCCGTTGTATTTAAGCTGGCACCCAGGAATGTAATCTGTTGTGAGGGCACTAGTTTTGACTTCTTTTCGTTTACTGTGCACCCTAGAGAAATTAGCAACTTTTTCACAAACGCCAGATGCTGTAGAAGAATGTCCTTTGTCTCTGCTTGAATGAGGCAGTCGTCCAGGTATGGATATATTTGAATTCCTTTTTGTCTGCAAAATGCAATTACTGGTGCCAGGCACTTTGTGAAGACCCAGAGTGCAGTAGATAAGCCAAAGGGCAGTGCAGAAAATTGGTAGTGCATTGTACCAGCTCTGAATCGGAGGTATCTTCTGCAATTTTGTCTGATAGGGACATGCAGGTATGCCTCTTTGAGGTCCAGAGTAACAAGCCAAGCCTTCTTGCCCAGCATGGGTACAAGCTGCTGTAATGTCAACGTTTTGAATTTCGGAATATCCAGGTAAGTATTCAGAATTGAAAGGTCCAGTATAGGCCTCCAGGCTTTGTCCTTTCTGGGGACCAGGAAGAGTCTTGAGTAAAATCCTTGTCCTTATTCCTGTTGTGGTACTTTTTGTATAGCTCATGTCCATGAGGGCTGAAATTTGTTTTTGTGCCTCTGCCCATTGATTTTGTGGCAGGTCTGGCATTCCTTTTAGCTTAAAGTATGGAAGTGGAATCTGTAACCTTGAGACACAATATTCAGGACCCATTTGTCTTGGGTGATTGTTTACCAGTTTTGAGAAAAAAGTGCTAGTTTTCCCCCTAAGGGGGATTCCAGAAGGGATGTGCTTGGCGTACGCAAAGGAAAGTCATTGTGACTGTTTTCTGTAAGGTTGAGACTTGTCCTCACCTCCTTTTGGGGTTGAGGTGCCCCACTGTCATTGTCTGTTTGAGCCTTGGGGTTGAGATCTGCCTCTTGGGTGTCTGTATCTGCCTCTCTGTGGCCTGTCTGACACTGAAAAGGACCAATTTTTTGTTGGCTAATTTATGCTAAACCGAGGTGGCTGTACCTGCAAGAAATCCTTGATTGTTTGCATAGATTTAGCTTTATCCTCCATTTTCTTTAACACCTCCTCTGCCTTAACACCAAATAAATTATCATGTTGTAAAGGAGCATCCAATAACTTTGCCTTAACATGCTCAGGTAAACTCTGTTCTTTTTAACCAAGCATGTCTTCGAATAACAGAACCTGTAACTGCGGCTCTACAAAAGGCCTCTAAAGAATCAAAACCACATTGCAGAATATGTTTTCCCACCTGTTCAATTGCATGCAATAAATCCTGCATTTCTTTACAATCAGGAGCTTCTGAGCTAGCAAGCATTTACTGTTTTCACTGAGCCATTAAATATTGTTGGCACTTAAGCATGTGAAACTGGCATTTTAAAGCTCTTACTACTAAAGATGCAGACGTGTATACTTTCTTTCCCCATCTATCCAAAGCTCTGGAATCTCTGTCAGAGGGTACTGGATTTTTTGCAATGGAAGCCTTAACCCCTTTTGGACCCTGGGAAATAGTTTCTGGATCAGCAGAAGGGTTTTTGTAAAGAAACTTGTGAGAGTCAGGGACTCTATAATACCTATCTGCTGGAGCAGGGGGCAAAGAGTCAGGAGATAAGATGGATTCAGAGAACACATCATCCACAATGTCTAGCACAGGCGGAATAGCCAGGGGCCTGTGCTGAAGCAATAAGAGGAAATCCCTGAGCCTTTTCTTGGATTCTGAGTATTCCTGACTTTCCCAATGGAAATGTTCCCTCATGGTATGTAAAGTTTCCCCAAGAGAGTAATCCTCAAGAGGAGAGGCTGAAGAGATAGATTCCGCAGCATCAGAGTCCTCATAGGGGGGTAAAGGGTATCCCTGGTCTGAAGAGGAATCAGAGGAAATGGAAACCTGATCAGAGGAGTCATAGTCTGTATCCTGCCTAGGCTTTTTCTCAGGAGGGGGATGGGAACCCCTGATTAGAGTAATGAGGTCTTCGGCCATTTTAAGCATCTGTTTCTTAGGCATGGAGGACTGTTCAGGAGAATGCTGTACTTGTTTCTTTGTCTTTAATGGTACCTTTGTCTTGGCTGTTTTAATGGTAAGTTGTGAAGGTCTGCAAACACCCTCAGAAGCAGGTGCCTGCTCAGCGGCTCTGGACCCATCTGAGGGATTAGTTTCCGTAGGCCCAATACCTTGGGTTTCCAGAGGCCTAGTTGTCTCCACGTGGGAGTCTGAGGCGGCCTGTGGCTCTGAGATAGCGGGTGTCAGGGGCTGTGAAAGCGCCTCAATAAGAACCGGCGACTGGCCTAGAAGAGGTTTCGTCGTCGGTTTTGGACCTCGGATGCCTGTCTTTATCCTTGTCTTTGTGTTTTTTCGGAATTGCAGTCGTCGGTTGATCCGACTGCATAGTATAATTGAATCTTCGGCCAAAGTAGTGCAAAGCAAAAATCAAAACGTCTTTTTATAATGCGTTTGTTAAATCTAGCACAAAACCGACAACTGGTGATGTCGTGATCAGGGCCTAGGCATGGAATACAGTAAGAGTGGAAGTCCTTATGAGGTATTTGCTTCCCACAAGAAATGCAATTATTAACTTTTTCTGACATCGGTCTGAGGCAAGAAAAAAAGTTTCCCCAACGGGGTACTTAGCTTTATTGAAGATTTCGGATCTGAAATTCAACTTCGAAAATCTCAGGAGTCTGCCGACCGGCACTTGCGAACTGCTTCTGCTTTGGGCACCGCGCGGCAAGAAAGACTGGAGAAAATGGCATCGGATGCATATTATATACCCCTGGCGCACTGAAGTCAGGGAAGAAGCAACAGCAGCAGACGCCGGGCCAAGACTTTGGAACTCTGGCCGACTGCGGGACCACCTGACAGCAGGATAACCCAAGTGTGATGACTGCAGCAGTGTAACACAATGAACATCCAACAGATCTAACTTCAGAGGAAGATGCCAAGGAGGAAATTGGGAGAGACTGCGAAGCGGTGGATACTAATGCTGCCTGCGCCAGTCTGGAACTGAGAATAGTCCTTGGTCGTTTGTCCCTGATCTTCAGTAATACTCTGTGAAGAAGAAGAGGGAAGGCATAAATTGACAGCAGCATCCAAGGGAAGGACACAGCATCCGCTTTCCAGGCTCTGCTGTGATGCTGTCTGGTGCAAAAAAGAGGTAGAAGATGGTTGTCTGGAGAGGAGAGGAGATCCACTTGAGTGCCTCAGTGTTGAATGATGCTGTAAAAAAACTGCTCTGTTCAGCTACCACTCGTGAGGATCCAGGGTCTGTCTGCTCAACTGGTCTGCCAAAACACTGAGCCTTCAGGGAAGAAACTGAGCTAGGAGATGCAGACCCAGGGATGCTGCTATGGACCAAAGACTTGTGCTCTGTCTGCACAGGGGGTAAGAATGAGTCCCTCCCTGCTTGATGTACCACATGACTGAGGTGTTGTCTGTCCTGACAAGTGTCCCTGGAGAAAAGATCCTTGAAACTAGTAAAGCCTGCTGGACTGCCATCAACTCCTTTAAATTTATGTGCAGGTGTATCTGCTGAGCATCCCAGCTCCCCTGTATGCATCTGCCATCCAGGTGAGCTCCCCAGGCGTAGTCCAATGCGTCTGTGGTAAGAACCTGAGTGGCCGGGGGTGGGCGAAAAGGCATGCCTCTGTTCTATAGACAGGCTGTTGCCCACCAAAGAAACTCTGTCCGCAGACATGGAAGCAGAGGAATTCTCACATCCAGGTCCTGTGTGTGGACACCAAATGTTCTTGAGGTACCACTGCAATTTCCTCATATGCAGCTTTGCACATGGAACCATGAGAATGAAAGAGGCCAAGAATCCCAGAGCTTGCAGGTATTTCCTTGCAGGGAGCTGGGACAGGCTTGCCAAATCCTTGAAGTAAACTGAAAGAGTTGTCAGCTTCTCCTGGGTGAGCTACATCATCTGGGCGGCTGTGTTCAGACTCACTCCCAGGAATGTAATCTCATTGGATGGCATCATTTTTTATTTTTTTCCAAGTTGAAAGTGTAACCCAGAGAAGAGTCTTTACAAACTCTAGATCCTTTAGCAGCTGTCCCTGAGAATTTGCTTGAATTAGACAGTCGCCAAAGTACGGATAAATCTGAATTTAATTTTGCCTGCAAAAAGCAATGACTGGAGCCAGGCACTTTGGCTTATCTACTGATCCCAGAGTTTTCACAAAGGGCAGCGCAGGGAATTGATAATGTTTCTTGCCCACCCTGAAACCAAGGTATTGCCTGCAATTTTCCCTGACAGGGATGTGCAGATAAGCTTTTTTGAGAGCCAGTGTTACCAGCCAGGAATCCTCTTCTAACATGGGCAGTAACTGATGCAGAGTGAGCATTTTGAACTTTAGAATTATCAAGAAAGTGTTCAGGATGGATAGTTGCAGGATAGGACACCAGGTGTCTTCTTTCTTTGGAACTAGGAAAAGTCTGGAATAGAATCCCTGGCCTACCTACTTAGCAGAAACTGATTCTATTTCTCCCAGATTTAACAGACAAAATTTGCTTTTCTACTTCTGCCCTTTGGTTTGGAGGAGTTGTCCAGGAATCCCTTGGGTACTGGAAAGGTGTGGAAAGAAAACTTGTACCCTAGGGATGCAGTTCTGAGTACCCATTTGTTGTCCGTGATGGTGGTCCAAACATTTGCAAACAGGGCCAATCTTCCCCGTAAAGGACTCTCTGGGCAGGCAAGAACAGGCAGAAGTTGGACAGAGTCATTGAGAATATTTAGTTTGAGATGCAGGTTTAGATCTTCCCACCTTGAAAGAGGAAGCCTGCCAACGCTTGCCCCCTAGAAGATTTGTAACCTCTAGTCCTAGAACAGCTGTGTCTGCTACTATCAGGGTACGTCCAACTTTTACAAGGGTAATTCCTGCTAAAGCGAGGAGGCTGAACTTCCAGAAAGTCTGTCTGCATAGACTTGGCCTTGTCTTCCATTTTCTTGAGCACTTCCTCTGCTTTGCTGCTAAAAAGACTGCCGTATGCAAAGGTACATCTATAAGCTTAGCCTTAACAGGCTCTGGCAGGGGCTGCTCCCTGAGCCAAGCATGCCTTCTAATAACAGAGCCAGTAGCTGTAGCCCTAACAGGAGGCTTCTAGAATGTCAAAGCCACAATGTAAAGAATGCTTATTGACAATACTGGCAGAGTTCAGCAAAGCCTGCATATCCTTACTCTGCCAACTGAGGCATAGCTGCTATCCTAGATTTAATAGCTTCCAAGGTGTGCTGCTGGTACTTCAGCATATGAAAAAGACAATTAGTAGAACTAATAGCAAGAGTGGCAGAGGTATAAACCTTTTTACCCCACCTATGTTCCTGGATTCCCGGTCAGAAAGAACAGGATTTTTAGTAACAGTGGCCTTAACTCCTTTAGGGCCTTGAGAAATAACCTCTGGATCAGCAAACGGATTCCTGAAAAGAAACAAATGAGAATCAAGAACTCTATAGTACCTCTCAGGTTTCCTGGGAGCAGGAGGAACTGAATCTGGAGTCAAGGAATTTTCCAGAAAAACATCAACCACTTCCAACACAGGAAGAATAGACAAAGGCTTATGCTGAGGCAAATCCAAAAACTCCCTAATCCTTTTCTTAGAAAGGGGGTAAATCCTGACTTTCCCATTTAAAATGTTCCCTGAGAGTATTTAAAGTATCACTAAAAAAGAAATCTTCTGGAGGAGAAGCAGAAGGGATGGATTCCTCTGCGTCTGAATCCTCAAAAGGAGAGAAAGCTTGAGAAACTTCTTCATCCACAGAAATACTAGAAGTATCCGAACCTGAAAAGGACAAAGCTTCAGAGAGGCATCCCTACACCTTTTAGGAGGAGCCGCCTGTGAACCCCTAGTAAGAGCCAAAAGGTCATCAACCATGTTAACCATTTGAGAATGAAGGGAACGAGAGGAAACTGGAGCCTGCTTCTTCACAGGCTTACGACTGGAAGATTTATCTGCAAGTCTAAAGGACTCGGGAGGCCTGGCAACCGCAGAAGTTGAAGCCGAAGTCATCGGTATGAGCTTGCTGTCTGAACGAAGAACTGAGGTCTCGGACACCGGAGTCAGCTTCGCGGCTCCGGAATCAGCTGAAGAGGCAACAGGCGGAAGGTCAGAAGGCAAAATGGACGCCGAAGGCCTGGGGACCTCAGGAATGGTCTCAACAGAGGCCTGTGGTTGAAATTCTGCGAACTGCAGTGGCTGCAAAAGAGCCTCACTGGCTGCCACATGACTGACGACCAACCTAACATCAGAGGACTTGACCTTCGGAAGCTTGTCGTGGTCCTTATCCTTCTTAGGGATATCTGAAGCCTGAAGACCAGCGATTGCCATACCTGCAAATTTAGGCAAAACTCCAAAATGCTGTGGTAAAAGTTTAGCCCGACGACAAATAGTACATGGATTAAAGGAAGCACAAAGATCACAATTAGGAACGTCATCATGGTCAAGGCCTAAAGAAATAATAAAATAGGATTGAAAATCTCTATGGGGAATCCGCTTTCCACGGGTAAGACGATTAACCTTTTTTGACATTCGTTAAGGCAAGAAAAGTGGATCCCCAACGGGGTACTTAGCTGTACTTGACTTCACCTTCGTAGTCGGAAACACAAAAGGTAAACTGCTGACCGGCACTCGTGCAAGAAATGCTTCTGCTTCGGGCTCCGTGGCAAGGAAGACTGAATAAGTGGCGTTAACTGCCCCCTTTTGTATCGGACACCTTGACGTCCTTTACAACAGACGTCATTTTTACTTACCTTTTGTATTCTGTCCAATCGAGGGCTACCAGGAGCCGGATAACCCATTGGTTAGGACTGCAACAGTGAAACACTATGATCATCATACGTTCCCAATTACTTATTCTTTCCCATCAAACTTCAAACATTTGCAATCTACCAGAGGAAAAATTCTTTGGAGTCTGCCTGCATGGGATACAAAACTACCAATCCAACCACTTCCAGGCATAAATCTTAAATATTCTAGCTTTTGTTGTACATTTGGGAGATGTCCTCCCATTGTTTCTTTGTGAACTGCTTGCTTGATCTCTATTCTCTAATCTGTTCTGATTTCCTCTGAGTCCTACAGTTACTGAGCACTATTTTATATATCCTATTAATTACCCCTTTCAAAGCAGGTTCTGTTCTAGATTCAGCTAAAAACTTAACCAGTGCACGTCTTTCATAGGATTCAGCTATCCCTTTTCTCTTTGCCTATGCTCTGATATAAATCCTTGATGGATAAGGCAATCTCTCGTCTGTAGTCCAAAATATCTTATTGACCTCTTCCCATTCTATTACCTTTCCTTGTCTAATTATTTGTAAACACAACCCTGGCTCCTTTGCCAGCTTCCTCTTGCCTATTCTCTGTACCCCTAATTGCAGTCATCCCTACTTGCAGAATCTCCTTTCTCTATTCCAGTGTTAGCTTAGCTCTTCTAATACTTTCTGCAATTTTATGTATATATTCTTTATGAGTTACTGTCCTTACGGATAGGTGTCCAAAACCATTCTGTCCTTATTACTTAAATTACACCCTCCTTCATCATTATCCGTTTCCACATTGAACTGTAGTTTTCTGCTTGCGCCATTTACAACAGCCTTAACTGTGTAACTCTAAAATATCCCTTAAAATCAAGTAATCCTGTATCTCCTCATTCTACTGGAATAATTAATTTATCCCACTTCACTCTTGCCCTCTTCCCCTAAAAGATAAAATCCTTCAACTCTTTACTATCCACAACTTCTCCTCTGGTTGATGAAAACATGCCTGCCCTGTGTAAACACTAAAGGGAATAACACAATTTTACTAATTGTATATTGCGACCTTTATCCATAGGCAAGAGCTTTCCAGTTTCTCATTTTTTTAATTATTTTTTCTGTAGTCTCTTCCCACATATCCTTGTCTGAGATAACAGGTATTGCTGAACCAGTTCATGTGTGGGTACATGGTCTCCAGCTATTAGCCTTTGTTTTTGTCTTCATTAATTTTTATCTCCCCTCTCTGCCCTCAAAAACCCAGAATTATCTCAGAATGTTCCACAACACTGATATGACATTTTCTTATTCCATCTGCAAATAAATACAAATTATTTTTTATCACCATACCAATTATATCCTTGAATTTCTGAGTCCCTTACTTTCCTTGCTAATGGTTCTAAATATATATAATAATGCAAATGGGGAAAGAGGATACTTCTGCCTGGTTCCTATATTCAAATAGAACTCAAAGGGCCACCCCACCTTGAATTTTTGGGTCTATATTAGATGAGCAAAAGTTTCGATGTTCGAATCATAGATGGCAGACATCATATGATCAAACGTCAGAAAGGTCGAAGGTGAAAGTCAACGGCTTTTTACACGCAGAATGGGAAATTTTCTCTTTCTACACTGAAGTGCGTTCTCGGAGTTGGTATATTTAAGTATGGGGGGGGTGCAGGCCCCCCCCCCCCCCGCTCGGAGCAGTAAGTTAAGTTTTTTTTTCTTTTTTTTATTTTATGTAGGTCGATGTTTCGAACTTCGCTCATATGAGTTCGCTCATGTGAGGTTCAAAGTTTTGAATTTTCGACAATATAATATAGACTTGAGTTTTTGCCTTTGATCCCTCATACATACTCCTAATTAAACTTATTTTGTAAGGGAATGCAAATGTTTACATTGTACTAATCATATAATCCTAGCTTACTCTGTCAAATGCTTCTGCTGCATCAAGACCCAACAACAATGGTATCTTCCGACATTCTGCTTGCCTCTGGATCATAATTGTTGGATTAATGTCAAATGCTTCCTTACCACTCCACAAAACCACGCTGATCCATATCTATCAATTCTGGCATCACCACTGTGTACAGTGACTAAAAGAATAGTTAACATTTAAAATTATGTTTTAGAATCAAAATGAGACTATATTAAGTTGGATCTGGTTGGTCTTTACCATCTTTGGATATTACAGCCACCACAGCTTTATTCCAGGATGTTGACGCTTCTACTCCTTTTAACACAGTGCTAAACAAAATCTCCCAAATCTGTATCACATTCCTCATAACTAGCTTCCAAACTTTCACCATTAATGTCATCTGTTCCTGGAAACTTTCCTGGAGACTGGTTATACCTTTTCATTTTTACTTAATTTCCTCTAATCTTAACTGTTAATTGTGGAGCCTCATCTACCTCTAAATTTAGCATATTTAAATCTTCATAAATATTTCCATTTGTGATCTTTCTGGATTTCCACATTTCTCTGGTTTACACAAATTGTCATAAAATTTCTGAAACATCTTTACTACCACTGCAGGATACATCTGGTTATTTGTCCTGTTATAAGCACCCCAAGTTTGCAAACAACCCCTTTCTCATCTGTTGCCTGCATTGTTGTGCCAAAGGTTTTTATGCTCTGTAGTTGCCATCAAAAACATAGTTGGTGAACAGCAATCTTTCTAAAAACAACAGGAAAAGAACCAACTGTATTGCCAACAACAAGAACAATAAGTGAGTCCCAGCTCTACTTTCAAAGTCTGGATATATTTATTAATTAAAGTTCAATATATTTACAAAAATAATTTTCAATCTCTCTAGCGCCTCGGCCAACAGCCTTTTTAGAGTAAAGACTTTGAAAGTAGAGCTGGGACTCACTTATTGTTCTTGTTGTTGGCAAAGCAATCTTTCTAAACTCGTGCATATTATCTATGTACTCCCTTAATTTTCCGTTTAACACTCGACAACTGCACCTCTTCTTGTTCTATAATAAAGTTCTGAATATTTTGTTACTTATTAACCATATTTTCTTTTATGTCTACCCTATTTTTAAACTCCAGTTTCATTTTAACCACTCAGTAGCTATAACTTCTGAAGTACTTTTCTATCTTCCCTAATAACTCAAATAATTTCCACTGCACATTTCTTAAATTCATTTCTTTTAAAATAGATAGGTGAGGAAAAGCCAGTGTCTCGTCTTTACTTCTTTTGTCTGCATTTTTGTCTTTGTAATTAATGGCACACAATCTGAAATGGTGCGTCAATGTTCTCAATTAAATGCACATGTTCCTATGAAGTACAATTTCTGTGTAGTCTAGCTCAGTTTTTGTACTTTGGGGAATATGTAAATATTCTCAAAATTTCTACTACTGAGTTAGCATAGTCCATACCAAATATTTTCACTTTTCTTCAGAAATATACCCTCTTGCTATGTTTTCCCCTCTCGACCCCCAGATACATCCTCCTTGCTGCAAATCATAACCAAGCCCCCAACTGTAATACTTACTGCTGAAAGTTGATCATTTCTCCCCAAATTTATTTTACACTGCATAATAGCAGTTTTAGGTGCAATATAAATACATACTAGTTTAATCCTCATCCCTTGCTAGTAGACCCTTACTACCACACATCATCTGCCACAATCTCTTTTTTTCTTCTTCTATCACTAGTGGAGCTCCTCGAGCAATTAATATAACTCCTCTTTTCCTCTGTCCCCAATATTCCATATCCATCCCTAAAGCCTTTATTACATTCACATGCTTAATCCTTTCCAAATGTCTCCTGTAGTACTGCCATTTGCATACTGCATTTTTTATTCTTACCTTTTTGTCTGTATCTGAGACCACTCACATTCCAAGATAATGTGGAAAGTGTCGCCTTTAATATATATATATATATATATATATATATATATATATATATATATATATATATATATATATATATATATATATATATATATATATATATATATATACAGCTTTTTTAAATGTTAATTTCCAGCTTTTGGGATGCATGCAACCAGTAATGCTCGGCAGATAATCCTTTATACAGTTTTTTTCCTCATCAACATTGGAAGCTAGGTCACATTTCACAAGACTTTGTTTTGATATAAACAAACTAACAAAAGCCAAACACACCCATGGACCACACCCCATAACCTGATAGCTTAATACAAACCCAAAAAACTATGTACATCTTCAAATAATGATCATCTGTCCTTATAGGAACACCTGTCCAATACAGACCCCTGTAAACACATGCCTTAATTAACCTAAATTTGAGGTTATCCATGCTAACTTGCATGCTATTACCTGTGCTTTTAAATGCACTAACTGCTGTCTGTTCTTGTTTAATCTTTATTTTCATCCCATATTTGAACTTGCATGCTTCCAGAAAACACTTTTAGCCTTTTAGAAAAAAGTGTTGTGGCTTTTTTGCCCTATCAGCTTGTCTCCATGCAAGCATAAGAAAAAATGTAGTCCTCAGCTGCAGACGTCTAAAGACCAGCTAAAACATTTACTGCTCAAGTAAAATTTTTCATTATATTCAGTGCTCTCTTATTTACTTGTTTCCACTTAAAACTTGCTTTTAGCTTAAGTCAAGGGTCTTAATCCACACATTCACCTATACAAAAGATATATGGCATCAGTTCTACATATATTATGATCTGGGTACTTTTGCACCCCAGAACGCAAGATTACAGCCTAGCAAAAAACAAGCTTATGTCCAACCTTTTTTCTTTTTCCATTGTAACGTCTACATTTCTTAATATTAAAAGGGAGAAAAAAGGCATCCGTTTACTTTAGCATCTTTCACATACGAATTAAAAATGCTTATTATTAAACATACAATTTACATTGTGACAAGTTTCAAAAATATTCTAAGAGATTGTTTTACTTGGTTACCTTTTACTTTCCTCTTCCCCCCCTCCCTCAAGCGTCCTTCCAAACATTTAAAGATGATGTTTGGCAAATGCCTTCCAGTTCCCCACAGGTTTAACAAAGTCAACAGAAATCCACTCTTCCCACTTCTTATACAGCCATATTTCACATATGCAAGTAATGCTTTCCAGTCTCTCATTTATTCGCTCATTTCCATGTTGCTGGGCTTTCTGTTCATCTTCATCCCTCAACTCTAGATTTTGATTCTATTCCAAGGTACTTCCAATTCTTCTGGTCAACCATTGCATTTCCTCGGTCTCTGGCATTTTCCGTTGTAACAGTGGAAAAGTCCTGCATGTTTTATCATAAGAATGAGGAGGAGAGTCCTCTTCTGTTTGACAGCTCACTTTTTGTAGGACAAACATGCATTTCCTCCTCAGCCTGGTCTGCATCAAAAAATGATTTTGATCCTCTAGGAAAAATATTCTGAAGACAGCTGAATACAACAGCTGGAGTCTCACACCTGCATCTCGACATTCCATGTCTATTGCAATTAAATTTGCTTCTCTTCTGACTGGTGTACAATGAAGCACCATTCTCCACCAACACTCTCCATTGTCTTCAACTTTTAGTACTTAGCCCTTTTGCCACGGTTTTGCCAAGATCAACTCTTTATGCTGGTAGGTTTTTATCTTTGTTAAAAAAAAAAAAAAATGCGTCTGCTTCTTTCTCATGACTAGGTTTACAGCATACATATGGTATGCCCTTTTCAATCAACAGTTCCTGCTGTAGAATACCAGTCCAGTTACTTGTGTCTTCATAAAATTACTACAGTCTGTTCCTTCTAGTTTCTCTGCTACAGAAGAAAAGTTTTCCCTACACGTGCTGTCCTTTAACTTTATTGCTTTTTAAACATCTTTTCTTGAGCAGTCCTCACACAGTCGGCCTTCTCCTAATTTCAAGCTCGGCTTTTTTTTTTTTACAGTTTAGCAGCTCATCTGAATATCTAACAGCTTATTCAATTTTTTTCCAGCCTTTTGAGTTTATCTCTTCCTTCAATGTTTCATTTATTTTAATCACCTCTGAGCACTTTTGATTTATCTTTTCCTCTAGATTACTGGAAACTAAGTCTTGCATCAAAACTGGAGCTTGAACTGCTTTTTGCTGAACACCTGCAGGATTTTTCCCAGTGTTCTTTTCACCTTTTCTTGTAGATTTTCATAGAGGAACACTTTCGTGACATCCAAACAGTATGCTTACTAGTCAGTAACTGAATTTACTAAAACTGACAGAGTTCCTCGCCCTTGTCTTTAACTTACTTTTTTCATTCTGGGAGAGCTAAAGTTAAGCTGTTACTCCGCACCTATTTTCTCCTCTTCCTGCGCTGCAACAGCTTTGCACATTTCCCTTGAATTCATGCTCTCTTTCCAACCAGTTTCCAAATCTACAGCCTAGTTCTCATTGACCTTAGAATGTTCTCAGACTACTGCATGTAGTACATTATGGCAACAAGTGTTTTACACAGACTTTCACTGGAGATAACTTTGCAATCCCTGATTCTACCCTACTGCCCTTTCCTTACAAGCAGGAAGTCTACCCTAGCTGCATGCTGGCCACTCTTGAAAGGGATACTGTAACGTCTCTCTCGTTCGAATATGCTGGCCACCATCAAACCATTTGCTGGGCAGAAGTCTAGAACAGCCTCTTGCTTTATTCCTGTTGCCTCAAGCATGTGGACCCAGGCAGTCCTTGCACCCTGTTTGCCTGCCCAGATATGTGCCTTGCAGTCCCCATTAACACCAATTCATGTTGCCCTGCTATGGCTGCCTGAATGCACTCTCTTCCTCCACTGTCACAACCCTGCTGCGGGGCACAGGCTGAAATAAGAGTACTGTCTTAGCCTTACCCTAGAGTCTGAATGCCATGAATTAGTCAGTAATGTTGATAGCATCTGTCTTCTGAAGCCTCTCCCCTCACCATAACTGACGCACCATTTGTCCCTATAACACCAAGTAATAGACTCTGGATCTCAAGTCAATTGATTTTGCTGCACAGCACTTCTATCTTGTCTCCTGGATACAGATAATGTCCAGTCATCATCTTATCATGTGGCTGACAACCTTCGCAGACGATTGCAAATTGGGAGCCATTATTAACTCCCCAAGTGATGTTGACATCCTGCAGAAAGGCCTCACAGACCAATGAATGGCGTCAGAACCATGGCCTTAAGGTCAATACCAAAAAATGTAGTCATGCCTGTGACGCCAGTGCCTTGGCCCAGCAATCAAGGAGCCTCAATCCTCACCACTAACACCAGTGAGGGGCGTCTCATATAGGAGGGAAAGGATAAATACACACAGTAAAGTGCAATTTCCCTTAAGAGCACACAGAGATCACAGTCAGTCCGGGGATGGTCACTCCCTTGGTCCACAATAAGACTCCCCGCTGGCACAGCTATAGGGTCCAGATCTCAGCCTAGTGGGCAAGCTAAAACCACCAGCACCCTCTCTGTTCAACCAATGCTTCGTGTCCCTGCCCAAGTAGCTGACACACACTGAGATAAGAGTTTATACAACCACATAGACACTCCTGGGGAAGGCTGGCACAGGTTCTCCAGCTGTGTCCCATTTCTGCCCAGTCTAAAAGGTAGTACCACTTGCCACCACCCACTAATATTTATCAGCTACTCAAATGTCCTTAAAAAGGTGTCCAATTATTAGTGCAATATTATTATCCAATTAAGTACAGCCCAGGGCTAAAGCTATTAGAGTGGCTTTGTACAAATTTAACAAAGGCATGCAAATACTCTTATGAGCTTAAATTATCTCTACACAAAACAGCCACAGTCGAAAGGTTTTAAAATATTTAATAATAAATCATAACACACAATACTTGTTACTACACAGTGCTAGTCAACAGTTCAGAGATCACAGAGAAATACTTAAAATTCAGTTGTACAGTTTTGACATCACAGAAAAACAGTCTAATCTTTCCAGTTTTCTAGCTATTTCTAAGAGAAAACAAGTCTATGGGCAAAGTGATGAGTTGGATGGTCAAGACAAAAATGCTTTAATCTCTCGGATTCTATCTTTTTAAAATCACATTCCTGGTACACATTTACACCATTCTTCATGCTTTCCTGGGGTTCCCAGGCCAACGGGCTACATTCTTTAGCAAGCTCAAACCAGGTCAGGAAGCAAAGCCATTAAATGACATTTATGCATGCAAATTCTGGCCATTAACTATGGCCTTAAAATAATAGCAAAAATTCCTTCATCTAGACTGGCCAGAGCCGTGTTTACATCAAAGGGTCACAACATGCTTTACTTCGACAATAGAGTGCACTGTTACATTTTTTCCAGTTCCACATGACACTTATTTTCCATTTAAGACAACAAACCTGTGACTTACATTAATATTTACCAATTACAGAATTATCTATAAATTCTATCAAGCTAGGCTGGCAGCCTTCACAATTCCCTTTGGGGAAAAAAACCCAGTTCCCATGAATTCCTGCATCGATGGTAGTCCACTAAACACAAGGCTTTATAAGAGATCTGGGAACACAGGTTGACAGCAACCTCTCTCTTGACCACCACATTGTCACTGTGGTCAGAAAGTCCTTCTATGTGGCACATCTTATTACTAAGGGTTTTGCATCCAGGAAGAAAGTCATTGCCTCCCTCTACTCTTCCCTCATTAGGCCAGAGTACAATGCACAATTTGGCATGTACCTCACTAGACACCTGCAACAAATGGATAGGCCGCAAAAGCACCTCACAAAGAGTATCCTAGGGCCTTAAACACTTGTCCTATATGGACAGACTCAAAAAACTCCAACTATTCTCTGTCTTATATCACCTACTTAGAGGCGATCTCTGCTTGACTTACAAAGCCATGTCTGACCCAGCTCTGTTAGAAATGCTACATCTAAAAAAATTCCATTCCCTCCGCACCACATGGTCCAGGGACCTCAACCTCATTACCACAATCAACAGAACGTGCTGGAGGGACAGGTTCATAACACATAGACTGCCCATGCTATGCAATAGACTTCCCATACATGTCAAATGGAGAACCACACTGGCCCTCTTCAACAGAAATCTCGACGAGTGGATGGGAAATAGAAACTTCACCCTAGGGATCACCCCAGTGGCTTTACTCGAGAGAGGTACTGGGAACCAACGTCGGGTAGCACGATGCCAGGGTAATCCTATGGGCTATGCTTTTAAAGGCTCCAAGGCCATTAGCCTAGTAGACACCTATGAACCTATGTCACCCACATCCAAGCTCTGCGCCCTGTCAGTGAACCTATACAGAGTGTAGCAATCCTTAGACTGTGTTTGGCAGGCAGACTGGTTTTACTTCCAGCTTTCACTGAATGAGCTATCCCAGGCAAACCAAACTGGGCATCTGGACATCAGCTGGGCAAGTAGCTTATTGGCTCTGGGCTACTGGGCTTTATACATGTATATACTGGCCAACAGGGGTACACAGACCACTCCCACTATTAGCCTGGGTCCCTGGCTTAGTCACAATCGGGTAGATCTTCACTCCACATCACTGGCAAATACCCATGCCCATTGTGGTGACAGACAACTGGACTAAATTACTTGGGAGTCAATTTTTACACCGTTGAATGGCTAGGCCTGACAAAGCATGCAATTGGTCATCCGTCTTCCATCTAGAGGTTAATGTACACCACAATTTATGCCCGAAGTGGTTGGTCTACACAACTTCACTGACTGGCACTATCCAGAGTCTGTGCAGCAGCCCAGAACTCCATTCTTGGGAGAGCTTGAGGTGGAAACAGAGCATGTTTTTGAGAGGTGGAACCCCACAGAGACCCAGAGAGAACATGCTAACTCCACACTGGCAATGGACAGTGGTCAGGATCGTACCTTGCACCTTGAGCATAGGAGATTTAGAACTTCACTATTATGCCAACTGTGTCACTTTCCAGAATCTGGCAGAGTGCACTGATGCCTTGCCCTTGGCTACTGCAAACACTCTTATCTTTGTTAATCATTAAGTATTCCTTCTTTGACTGGCTGCCTTTTCTATATCCTTTTTCCTGCATGCCTTTCTTTTAATGATTTCCTAGACTTCTGCATTCCTCCACCAGCCTTCCTTATGTACCCGATTTCCATACTTTGCTACATGCAGTCATCCCAAATGGTAAAATCTCCTCTCTACATTCCTATGCAGGTTTAGTTCTTACAATACTTTTTGCTGCTTTAGAAATACGTTATATGTTGCTCTCCTTAAGAACCTGCAATCAACTTGCATCACATTACTCTTCTCCCAAATAAATTCATTCAGCTCTATCATCCACTTCACCTCTGGCTGATTAAATAAATCTGACTTGGCTGATTAAATAAATCTGACTTGTACATAAAACTAGAGTGAATAAAAACATTTTCATAACATGATTAAAAAAGTACAGTTGTGTACACTTAACATAAATGAAGATGTTAGAGTGTATTCACTGTTGCAGTCATTAGATTTTGGTAATCTGCTGGCAGATTGCCCTCAGTTGGCCTGAATATCTAAGGCTTGGGTCCTGCGTCAGTTGCGGTCTCCTCTTCCATGACGTCAGATAGTCAGGGGTATAAAACATGCCGCCGACGCCATTTTATTCAGTTTTTCTTGACCCAGATGTCAGGTGCCCCCCAAATGGGGAGCAAAAATATGTATATATAAATAAACAATATATACATAAATGCACTTCAGCAACACAAACTTTACCTTCATCTAAAAGCAAATACACCACAAAGGCTTTAGAATATAGTGAAGGAAATAGAAGTTCTAGAAGAAAGAAGGGGGATGGCGGGTGGGTAATCCGGACTGCAACAGTGAATACACTCGAACATCTACATTTATGGTAAGTGTACACAACTGTACTGTGTTCTTTGTGTTTCACTGTTGCAGTCATAACATTTGGGTAGAATCCCAAAGCTATGGATGGGAGGATGGAACTAAAGAGCATTAGGGGTGGCTATAAGGTCCTGCAGAACTGCAGTGGCAACGCTTGCCCTGGACTTAGAGAAGAGAGACTAATGATAATGCTTTGTAAAAGTATGAACAGAGCCCCAAGTAGCAGCTTGGAAGGATTGGAAGACTAATACACTGCAGTCACAGATGAGCTATCACTGCCACAGTCTTAGTGAATATCAGAGGGGCTATGGTGTGGCTGAATGTCAGTGCTCTGAATTTAGAGTGATTGGCTCCCAGATGGAAACAGAGGAGTCTCTCGGATTGCCTTTGAATCCTGATGTGGCAGCAGGAATCCTGGATATCTACAGAGCACATCCAATCATCCTTACTCAATAGATGACCATCTAGAACTTCTCTGTTTGACATATTAACTGAGGTGACTGAGATCCAAAATTGAGCAAAGGTCCCCTGCCGTCTTTGTAACTATAAAGAACCTGGAATAGACTCTGGATCTTAATAAATCCATAAGTAAGGCAAAGTACTACCACGCTGTGTATGAAGCAACTTCACTTTATTAAAATAATATAAGCAGTATCATAAGTGCTTTCGGGTAAATCCCTTCATCAGAAGATAAAACACTAGTAAAAACATACTATCCAATATAGTGCAACACAACCAATGAAAATCAATAGTTTACTCTCCTTTTTGCTAGAGCTAGTTTTAAAGGGACATCATTTAGTCCTGGGGCTTTGTCAGCTTCCAGTCTAAGAATCCATTGCATCTCTTTGTATTCAGTTTCATCATCCAAGTCACCCATGCTTTGACTTCTATTTACAACACATATAACCATAAAGGCAAATACATGATCACTATGCAATTCTATATGCATGTACAAGTGCATGTTCTTTTCTTAACCTTTTATCTGATATATGCTTAAAAATTATATCTTTAAGTCTGCAGTTTGTTTTTCCTACATAATATGCAGTACACTGTTGACAATTTGCAATATAGACATTTTGCATATTACAGTCAGCATACATATCCAAAAAGCACTTCGTTGGTCCTGGTTTGTATAAAACAGTTTCCTTGTAAAATGTGCTTACAGGCTTTACAATGTAGGCATGGATAAGTTTCCTCCTTGATGCCTGGATTTTTAAAATGCATAGGTTCTTGATATAGAATATCTTTCAAATTTTTATTTCTTTTAAAAATAAATCTAGGTTGTTTTCCTACAATTCTAGTTAAATTCTCATCTGTTAAAAGAACTGTCCAGCTGTCTCTAACTATATTACATATACCACCTATTAAACTTATTTTCAGACCTTCATTAGCTTTTTGAACCTGCACAACTACCTTATTAGGCCATTTTTTTGCCTCTATGTAATCAATGTTTTGCACTTTGTTTTCTAAAGAGTGTGCTGCTGTCCGTTTCCTTTTTCAGTAGATTTTTGATATAACCTCATGCTTGAAAATTTTTCTTTAGAGTCCAATTCCTATATAAAGGAATTATCATTCGGACAAAGTCTGGATATTCTACAGGTTTGTCCCTTGACTATGTGTTGGAATACATGTCTAGGGTGCATGCTGTCAAATCTAAGCATGCTGTTTGTCCAACAAGGCTTCCTATACAGTGATGTCTCTACCTCCCCATTTTCTTTCTTAGTAATACTAACATCCAAGTATTCAATAACTGAATGGAATAATGCAATGAGAATCTGAAGAAGCTGGTAGTGGACTCTAAATACTTAAAAGATGTTGATTCTGATGTGGTGCCCCCCCAAAAGAAATAATCATCCACAAATCTATTATAAAAGAAAAGTTAGTCTTTCCAATCATGTGCTGCCTCAAATATCACCATATCTTCCCAGTATGCCAGGACAAGGTTAGCATATGTGTTTGCACAAGGCATACCCATAGCTATACCTTGTCTCTGGCAATAATACTTTGTTTGACAAAGAAAAACATTGTTTTCTAATACTAGCCTTAATAAGGAACATAACCGTACATTTTCATCTATATATGTATATTCAACTTCTTTTTTCAGTATTTCTTCCATGGCAGTAATACCATATTGATTTTCTATGACAGTGAACAAACTCTTTACATCTAGGGTAACAAACATATAGGAAATGTCACTGTTCTCTTGTAAACAAACACCCAATGAGTCCACAAATGTAGCAGTGTATTTCACAATTCTGGGGAAGGTTTGTAACATTGGTCTGAGAGTACATTCTAACCAGACAAATATTTTCTGTTACCCAACCCCTACCAGATACTATAGGTCTCATGTGTGGTGTTTTGAGATCCTTATGAATTTCTGTACAGCTTTAATCACTGCCACAGTCTTAGTGAATAGCAGAGGAGCTATGGTGTGACTGAATGGCAGTGCTCTGAATTAAGAGTGATTGGCTCCCAGATGGAAACACAGGAATCTCCTGGATTGCCTTTGAATCCTGATGTGATAGTAGGAATCCTGGAGATCTATACAGCACATCCAATCGTCCTTATTCAGTAGATGACCATCTAGAACTTCTCTGACGTATTAACTGAGGTGACAGATCCAAAATTGAGCCAAGGTCCCCTGTCGTCCTTGTAACTATAAAGAACCTGGAATAGACTCTGAATCTTAACTGGTCTGGGAAGGACCGACTGACTCTCTTGCTTAGCAAATTAAACACTTTTGTTGCTGTTAATTCCAAATGATCAGGTGGCATATCTAGAATCTTCAATCCTTTCTTTAAGGGAGACAAAAAGGGTATGGTATAACCTCTTCTCCATAGCACCCTTAAATTGGACGTTAGGTTTGCCAGGCTAAGGGTGTAATGTTTAAGCGTCCTCCGACTGCCTCCAGAGTGCCGCAGTCAGGCAAATGATCAGGGATGATGGTAAGATTTCTCAGTGAAGGGGCTATGGAAACCTTGATTCTGTGGTCAGTTTCTGACTCTCAGACGGCATCCATTTGGATTTCCTCTACCTCTGCCTTGGCGAGGTCTATCCCCAGGAGAGTCATGGTTAAAACTCTGATTTTCTGAACAACATTTTCTTACGTCCTCTCCGATTCCTGGAAAAGCATCTTTGTAAAATAGAAAAGTGGAATCTTAAAGCAAATAGGGTGTTATGGTCTTTTTCCCTCCTGGTAAGTATTTCTTTTACCTTGGGTCCAAACAGAGAGCAACTTTTGTGGGGGAATTTATAAAGGACACCTTGAAACTTTCTGCAAAATTGCACAGCCACACCCAGGCATGGAAGCACACAAATACCTGTGCCGGCAGCTCTTGGTGCATCATTAGCTACATTTTATAGCAGTCGTTTGGCCACACCAGATGTACACTGCAGGGTAGACATTTGGGCATCCGTTTTTTGGACGTCCAAAGGTAAGTTACCTGAGAGAGACTTGGAAACCTGCTTGATAAAGTCCCTTTGGAAATATGTCAAATGCGCTAGATAATTCAGTGCTGTATGTGCAAATGTCATGAAAGCTTAAGTCAAGGCATCTACTACAGGGCTTGTGGACCAATTTTCTTTCCTATCCTTTGGGCCTATTAAGATTCTGTCCATTATATTAGGAATGGGTTTTGCCATGTCAGGTTCCTTCCAAAGCTTCTAAACAGGAAGTTCTATTAAGGCATCACCACCCAGGATGCCAATGGGCCACACCTAAAAGTTTCAAGGAACTTGGACTCAACAGAAGGAGCTTCAGTGGACCAGCTCCTCTCATCAATTCTACTATGTCCCAAAAGGTGATGCCCTCTGGATCTTTAAGACTATTCACCATCTACATCTGTGTCTTCAGTGTCTAGGAAGAGGAGTCTATGCACTACAATTTGCATGTCCTCTTTCAAAGAATGTGTCTAGGGGTCTGATGGAGACATGTCAGAAATGGATGGAGAACTCAAGATTGAAGCTAACTGGGCGGTCTGTCCCTGTCAAATTAAAAAGGATGAGCCACAGGACCCAATCGGAGTGGAGATGGATCTGAACTCTGTGCACGCACCTGTCTCCTTAGTCAAGCCAAGACCCTTTCCACAGCCTCAATCAGGCTCAGCTATTGGAGATGAGGAGAACCTACCTGTCAACTGACTTACGGAGTTTGACTCCAATAGAGGTCAGTTCAAAGGAGGACATGACAGCTGAGCTCTCCAGCGAAGAAGAAAGTACAGTTTTGTACCTACCATAAATGTAGATGTCCGAACAGGATAGCATCTGCAGTCCTAACAAATGGGTTGTCCTGTCGTCAGGCAGCCCTTCGGTCGGCCGGATTCCAAAGTCTGGGTCTGGCCTCGGCTGGTGTCGCACTTCACCCGACGTCATCTCTGCTGGTCTTCGGGTATAAAGGCATCAGCCGACGCCATTTTCCTCAGTGTTTCTTGCCCCAAATGCCAGTTGCCCTCTTGGAAAACTAAATTTTGGGTAAATGCCAATGTTTCCAAAAAAAAAAATAGTAGGCAAACACAAAAAATAAGCATGTATGTACATATATACAAACAAATACACCATAAGAGATCCCCCCCTAGCTAGCTATTAGGAGGGTAGATACCCTAGGAGTACCACAGAGGGGAAGGAGGGAGGGTAATCCTGACTGCAGATGCTATCCTGTTCGGACATCTACATTTATGGTAGGTACAAAACTGTACTATGTCCTTCAAGGATGCATCTGCAGTCCTAACAAATGGGTAGAATACCATAGCCAAACTAGGGGAGGAGGAAGAAGAATTATGGTGTAGTTAGGATCCCTTGCAATACAGCAGTGGCAAACCCTGCTCGGGATCTAGAGTATAGAGGTAAGTTGTAATGCTTGGCAAATGTATGCACGGAGGTCCAAGTAGCCGCCTCAATAATGTCCTTGGTAGCCACTCCTCATAAGAAAGCTGTGGTAGTGGCTGTAGCCCTTGTAGAGTGAGGTCTTATGTTCTGTGGAATTTGCTTTCCATGGTAGGAGTAACAGAATCTTATGCAATTTCCTATCCACTTGGAGATTATCTGTTTGGAAATTGCTTTTCCTTCCCTTCCTGTTGCATAAGCTACTAAAAGCTGGTCAGTTTTTCTATTGCCCTTGGTTCTGTCCAGGTAGTAGCGCAACTGTCTATGTACATCCAAGGTATGCAGCAGTCTTTCCCCCCTGTTCTGTGGATTGGGAAAGAAGGTAGGTAGGTGGATTGCCTGGTTTAGAGACACTCTGGATACCACCTTAGGCATAAATGTAGGATTAGTTCTCATGGACACTCTGTCTTGATGGAAGATTAGGAAGGGTTGTACTGCCATTAAGGCCTGTAGTTCCGAAACCCTTCTTGCTGAAGTAATTGCTAGTAGGAAAGCAGTTTTCCAGGATAGGTGTTGAAGATCTGCTGTTGGTGCTGGTTCAAATGGAGGGAGTGTCAATTTTTCTAGCACAAAGTTCAAGTCCCTTGCTGGTAATGGTGGTTTCCTAGGAGGTTTTACATTCTTGATTCCTCTGAGGAACTGCCTGAGTAGAGGATGTGAGAAGACAGGGGGATCGAAGCTGTATTCTGCAGAAATAGCTGATGCATGTATTTTGATGGAGGAATAGGACAGGCCTGTATGGAGAAGCTCTGCCAAGTACTCCAGGATAGTAGCAATATCTATCTTTGACACATCTTTTCCTCTTTCAGTACTCCAAATGACAAACCTTTTCCATTTTCCTGCATAGTTCCTTCTTGTTGAAGGTCTGCGGGCCTCAAGGATAATGTCTTTAACCCTTTGGGATAAATCTGGGTTAGTTGCTGTTATGTAATGTTCCAGGCAGTCAGTTTCAGAGTTTTTAGGTTTGGATGCATGATGTTGTAGTCGTTCTGAGTTAACATCAAAGGCATCAGGGGTAGTGTCCACGTTCTCCCAGAGACATGCTCCTCAGCAATGGATACCAGTGTTGTCTTGGCCAATTTGGAGCTATCAGAATTATCCTTGGACGTTCCTCTTTGATTTTCAGTAGTACCTTGTGCATCAAAGGAAGAGGTGGAAATGCATATGCTGTCAGGCCTTTCCAACTGAAGGATAGAGAGTCCACCTTCCATGCAAGTGGGTGGTATGTCCTTGTGCAGAATTTCTTGAGCTGGGTGTTTTCTTTTCCCGGTACAAATATTGCCTGTAACTGGATGTTGTAGCTCAGAGCCATATTCCATAGGTCCAGAGTCATTCGGCATAGGGGGTATGAATGAGTGCCTCCCTGTTTGTTGATGTACCACATGACTGTGGTGTTGTCTGTCCTTATCATTAAATGGCCTTCTCTGAGGAATGGTCTGAAATTCTGGATTGCTAGTTTCACTGCCAGCATTTCTTTTTGATTTATGTGCAGGTGCAGCTGGTCTGGAGTCCATAATCCTTGTATGCATTTGTCCAGCATGTGTGCCCCCCAACCTAGGTCTGAGGCGTCCGTTGTGATGGTTTGGCTTGCTTGCTATTTGTGGAAGGGCAAGCCTGGGTTTGACTGGCATGCTTGAGCCCACCATAGGAACTCTTGTTTCAGGCATGGGATTAGTGGTATTTCAGTTTCTAAGCTGTGCCTGTGTTGAGACCATAAATTCTTTAGGTACCACTGTAGCTTTCTCATATGCAGTCTGGCATGGGGGACCAGGATTATGCATGATGCCATGAAGCCCAAGGCCTGCAGTACTTTCCTTGCTGTTAGTTTGTTCTGTTTTGTTAATGCCAAGAAGTAAAGAGGAGTTGTTCTTGTTTTTCTGCAGTTAGGAATGCCATCTGTTTTACTGTGTCCAATTCTGCACCCAAGAATGTTCTTGTTTGGGATGGTATCAGTCTTGACTTTTTAAATTGACTGTGTATCCCAGGGCTTGTAGTAAGCAAATGACTCTTTGTAAGTCTTTTGTCAGCTTGCTTTTGTTGTCCGCTTGTATCAGGCAGTCGTCCAGGTATGGATAAATTTGGATTCCTGTAGCCTGCAATGAGCGATTACTGATGCCAGGCATTTTGTGAATACTCTGGGCAGTAGATAAGCCAAAGGGCAATGCTGAGAATTGATAATGCTCTGATCCTGCAAGAAATCTGAGGTATCTTCTGCAATTTGGTCGTATGGGGACGTGCAGGTATGCCTCCTTGAGATCTAGAGTTACCAGCCAACACTCCTTGCCCAGCATGGGAAGAAGTTGCTGTAGGGTCAGCATTTTGAATTTTGGAACAATGATGAATGTGTTTAAGGGGGACAGGTCGAGAATAGGTCTCCAACTTTTCTCTTTTCTTGGTACTAGGAAGAGTCTGGAGTAGAATCCTTTGCCCTGTTCTGTAGGTGGTACCCTTTCCACAGCTCTCATCTTTGTTAGTTGAGCTATCTGTTTTAGAGCTTCTGTTTTTTGATTTGGAGGTAGGTTTGGCATTCCTCTTTTTACTGGCAAGGTGTGGAAATGAAACCTGTAGCCTTGGTCTATAGTTTGCAAAATCCACTTGTCTCTTGTGATATAGTGCCAATTTTTTGAAAATAAGGCTAACTTTCCGCCTAAGGGTGCTGCTACTTGTTCCCTGGTAGGCGGTGTCAGAGCCAAGTCACTGTGATTGTCCTGTTGCAGTGGCAGTGGTTGTGTCTGTGCCTCGTTGGTTATTGCCTTGCCACTGGCGTCCTCTGTAGGCACCTCCTCTGGATTGAGTTCTGCCTCTGGAACGTCTATTCCTGCCTCTCTGAGGTTTAGAGGAGTCTGGAAAGGACCAATTTTTGGAAGGCCAGTTCCTGCTAAACCTTGGGGGCTGAACCTGTAAGAAATCTTTAACTGTTTGTACAGATTTTGCCTTCTCTTCCATTTTCTTCATTACTTGCTGGGCAGGAGAACCAAATAGGCTGACCTTATCCATAGGAGCATCTAATAGCTTTGCTTTAACATGATCCGGCAAGACCTGTTCTTTCAACCATGCATGCCTTTTTATAACTGTGCCAGTCATGGCTGATCTAAATGAAGCCTCCAGTGCATCATAGCCACATTTTAAAGAATGGTTACTAACCTGCTGAATGTTATTCACCATTTCTAAAACATATTTCTTATCTAAGGAATCATAAGAGGACAGTTTCTTAGTTAACTGATCAAGCATAAACTCTTGGTATTGGATCATATGAAACTGACAGTTCAAAGCTCTAGCTGAGAGAGTAGAAGAGGTGTAAACTTTTTTACCCCATCTCTCTAAGGACCTGGATTCCCTTTCAGAAGGGAGAGGGTTTTTTGCTGAGGTCGAAGCTACTGCCTTAGGCCCCTGGGAGATAGTCTCAGGATCTGCAAGGGGAGCCTTGTATAGGTGGTGATGAGTGTCCGGGACCCTGTAAAACCTATCGGGCTTGGCAAGGGCTGGAGGTAAAGTATCAGGAGCAGTGCAAACATCATTAAATGCATCATCCACAACAGGAAGAACTGGAGGTATAGCTAAGGGCCTATGTTGCGGTAAATGTAGAAAGGTCCTAAGCCTTTTTCTTGAATCAGAGAAATCTTGTCCCTGCCATTGGAATTGCTCTCTCATGGCATGTAAGGTTTCCCCAAAGGAAAATTCCTCTGGTGGAGAGGCAGAAGGGATAGATTCTTCAGCATCGGAATCTTCATAAGTAGAAAAAGGAGCCTCTGGATGGTCTGTATTGTCTGAATCTGCAGAAGAATCATCTGAGGACACTGGCTCAGGGGGCTCTGCTCTAGGTCTCTTTTCTGGAGGCTGAGAGCCCCTGTCTGGGTGAGATTGGGATCCCCTTATTAAAGAGATGAGATCCTCTGCCAGAGTAAGCATTTGAGAACTAGAACTGGGCCTGTGTGAGGGGGGCTTAACAGGCACAGATTTAGCAGATTTGGCAGCTTTAGCCCTGGCAAAGGACTTTATAGACATGGCTGCAGGAGGCCTAGCAGCACCACGTGCTGGGGTAGAGACATCCAAAGGGATGGTGTCCGATAATTCTAGAGGAACCACATTAATAGGCAAAACTTCAGAGGCCGATTCAACTAGGGTAGCAGGAGCCTCGGTAGTAGTCATGGATTCGGCTGAAGATTGACCCGTTTGCTCGGTTTCGGCCGAAACAGAGACACTCGCGGTTTGCTTAACCGTGGTTTCGGCCGAAACCGCAGACCGCGAGTGTCGGTCTTTTCTTCGTTCTTAATTTGAGAAGTCGGAGGATCCGACGGCATAATGTACGCAAAATCTGAGCTGAAAAACTGTTCAGCAAACTCCGACAGACGCCTAAGCGTTCGTCGGTTGAAGGAAGCACAGGCTAAACAGGCTGCTACGTCGTGGTCTGGGCCTAAACAAGGTAAACAGTAAGAGTGGAAATCTTTATGAGGTATTTGTTTCCCACAAGTTAAACAGTTATTCACTTTTTCTGACATCGGCTGAGGCAAGAAAGAGTCCCCAATGGGGTACTTAGCTTTTTAGAAGTCTTCGAAGTAGTATTCGGTAGTAGTAATCTCTGGATCTGACCGACCGGCACTTGCGAACAGCTTCTGCTTCGGGCGCCACGCGGCAAGAAAGACTGAGGAAAATGGCGTCGGCTGATGCCTTTATACCCGAAGACCAGCAGAGATGACGTCGGGTGAAGTGCGACACCAGCCGAGGCCAGACCCAGACTTTGGAATCCGGCCAACCGAAGGGCTGCCTGACGACAGGACAACCCATTTGTTAGGACTGCAGATGCATCCTTGAAGGACATCCAAGGGGGATGAACAGCTCAGAAAATTTCAGAGTTTACTCCACTGGTTCTCTGATGCTTTTGAATCGAGCTGATTCCCAGTGCTGAAGTATCTAGGTCAGAGTTGAAAGAGTAAGGCAAGTCGTCAAAGCCAAAGTCTCCAGGGTAGCTGGTCCAAAGGTGTGCCTGAAGGGTTTGGACCCATAAGCATCAGCTCTGAGAAAGAAGTTTGTGTTGAAATGAGGTGGGATGGAATCAAAGGGCCCATTTCCAGTCCCTTTCTAGGGGACAGTGCTGGGAGAACCCCCAGATGAATCTGTGTCCAACAACTTTATCATCTGGTTGACGTCTATCTCAGTAAGACTTCCAGTGGACCAACTAGACTTCAATGAAGAAGCTACAGATGCAGGTCTTTAAGGCAACTTGTGTCGAAGTATTGGTGAATGCAGCCTGGTGCTCACTGGCCCCAGGGAAATAGTAGGTTTTGGGGAGGGAGTTCAGAAAGTACAGTTGTGTACACTTACCATAAATGTAGATGTTCAAGTGTATTCACGGTTGCAGTCATCACATTTGTGTAATCTGCTGGCAGGTTGCCCTCAGTCGGCCTGAATAACAAACTCTTGTGTCCTGCGTCGGTTGCTGACTCCTCTTCCATGACGTCAGGAGTATAAAACATGCAGCCGACGCCATTTTATTCTGTTTTTCTTGCCCCCGATGTCAGGTGCCCCCCAAATGGGGAGCAAATACATACATTTTATATACATATATATATATAAATATATATAAACAGCAATATATGTAAATGCATTTTTAGCAACAAACTTTACCTTCATCTAAAAGCAAATACACCACAAAGGCTTTAGAATATAGTGAAGGAAAGAGAAGTTATAGAAAAGGAGGATGGTGGGTGGGTAACCTGGACTGAAACCGTGAATACACTCGAAGATCTACATTTATAGTAAGTGTACACAACTGTACTATGTTCTTCGTGTTTCACTGTTGCAGTCATCACATTTGGGTAGAATCCCAAAGCTATGGATGGGAGGATGGAACTAAATAGCGTTAGGAGTGGCTATAAGGCCCTGCAGAACTGCAGTGGCAAAGCCTGCCCTGAATTTGGAGAACAGGGGCAAATGATAATGTTTTGTGAAGGTATGAACAGAGCTCCAAGTAGCAGCTTTTAGAATGTCTTTGGTTGGAACTCCTCTGAGAAACGCTGCTGAGGTAGAGGCAAGCCCTGGTGGAATGTGACCAGATTCCCTTGGGCACAGGTTTACCATGGTGCATGTAGCAGAAACAAATGCAGTGGCTTATCCACTAAGAAATAGTCTGCTTTGATATACCCTTCCCCTCTGATCCTGAAGCAAATGCCACCAGTAGTTGCTCAGACTTTCGTAGAGATTTGGTCCTGTTTAAGTAGAATCGTAGTTGTCTGTGTACGTCCAATGAATGCAGAATCCGCTCCACCTCGATCTGTGGATTTGGGTAAAATGTTGGCAGGTGAATTGTTTGGTTAAGAGCCACACTGGATACCACCTTAAGCATAAAGGTAGGATTGGTCCTGAGGGACACCCTGTCCGGATAAAATGTAATAAAAGGTTCCACAGCCATGAGAGCCTGTAGTTCTGAAACCCTTCTTGCTGAAGTGATTGCCAAGAGGAAAGCAGTTTTCCAAGACAAAAATGTTATATCCGCAGTAGCTGCTGGTTCAAAAGGAGGCAGGGTGAGTTTTTCCAGCACAAAATTGAGGTCCCATGCAAGAGTTGGTGATCTTCTGGAGGCCTTAGATTTTTGGCTCCTCTAAGATACTGTTTTAGCAGAGGATGAGAAAAGAGGGGAGGCTCCGTGTTGTAATAAACCGAGATGGCAGAGGCATGGATTTTTATTGAAGAAAAACATAGGCCCTTGTCAAGCATCTCAGTCATGTATGGTAAAAATCTGAGGGATATTTGGTTTTGCTGTGTCCGTTCCTTGTGCTTGGTTCCAAGCACAGAATCTCTTCCATTTATCAGCATAAGATTTTCTAGTACTAGGCCTTCTGACTTCTAAAATGACATCCATCACAGACTTACTGAGAGGTGTTGTTTGAATAATTAAATGATCAGCCATGCTGCAAGGTTCAGAGTTTGGAGCTGAGTGTGCAGAATTTGATGGTTCTGCTGAGACAGTAGATTAGGTATTGGAGGCAAGTACCACGGAGGGAGTTGAGACATTCCTTAGAATTGGGTACCAGTGCTGGCGAGGCCAGTCCGGAGCAATCAGGATCATTTCTGGTTTTTCCTGTCTGATCTTTAGTAAGACCTTTGAGAAAAGAGGCAGAGGGGGAAAGGCATAGACTGATAGGTTTTTCCAACTGAAGGCTAGGGCATCCACTTTCCATGCTTGTCTGTGATAAGTCCTTGTACAGAATTTGTCCAGTTGATCATTTTGGAGAGAGGCAAATAAATCTATGTCTGGGCTCCCCCATTTCAGTGTTACCATGCTGAAGATTTGTGGATCCAGTTTCCACTCATGCGGGTCCATAAGATTTCTGCTTAGGTCGTCGTCTGCCAGAGTATTTTGTTTTCCTGGCAGGAACTGAGCTTGAAGATGTACTTGGTAAGTCAAAGCTGTGTTCCACAATTCCATGGCTAGTCTGCAAAGGGGGTAGGAATGTGTGCCCCCCCCCGTTTATGTACCACATAAACGTGGTGCTGTCTGTCTTTAATCAGTAGTTGTCCTGGATGAAGTAAGCCCTTGAAGGCTGTCCGAGCATTCTCAACAGCTAGCATCTCTTTCTGGTTGATATGCAGATGCATTTGTTTTGGGCTCCATATGCCCAGAATGCATCTCCCCGCCAAATGGGCCCCCCCTCCAAGCATAGTCTGATGCGTCTGTAGTTACGGTTTGGGTGGCAAGGGGTAGAGTGAATGACAGTCCCTTGCTTTGGTGACATGTCTCTGCCCACCAAAGAAACTCCTGTTGTAGGCAGGGAATGAGAGGAATCATTGTTTCCAGACTGACAATGTTGACTTCATAAACTCTTTAGGTACCATTAAAGTTTCCTCATATGCAGTCTTGCATATGGAATTAGTAGAATGCAGGATGCCATGAACCCCAAAGCCTGCAGAATTTGTCTTGCAGATGACTGGGTTTTTGTTGCCATCTGTTTGAAGTATGTTGTCAGTTGCCCTTGTTTGTCTGGCATAAGATAAGCCATCTGGGCAGTTGTATTCAGATTTGCACCCAGAAATGTAATTATTTGAGAGGGCACCAGTTGGGATTTCTTTTCGTTTACTGTGTACCATAGGCATGTTAGAAGCCTTTTTCCAAATGCCAGATGGTGAAGATTGTCCTTGTTTTCTGTTTGAATGAGACAGTTGTCCAGGTAAGGATACATTTGTATGCTTCTTTGTCTACAAAATGCAATTACTGGTGCCAGGCACTTTGTAAAGACCCTGGGCAAGTAGATAAGCCAAAGGGCAGTGCAGAGAATTGGTAATGCAAAAAACCTGCCTTGAAGCGGAGGTATCTTCTGCATGATTCCCTTATTGGGATATGCAGGTATGCCTCCTTTAAATCTATAGTCACTAACCAAGCGTTCCTACCCAGCATAGGCAGTAGCTGTTGTAAAGTCAGCATTTTGAATTTTGGAATGTCCAGGAACGTGTTAAAAATCAATAAGTCCAGTATTGGACGCCATGCATTATCTTTTATGGGTACCAGGAACAGTCTTGAATAAAAACCTTGTCCTTTTTCCTGTTCTGGTACTGGTTGAACAGCCCCCATATCCATAAGGGACGTAACTTGTTTCTGAGCCTCTGCCCATTGATTTTGTGGTAGATCTGGCCAACCATTTGGAATTGGTAAAGTATGGAAATGAAAACTGTACCCCTGGGATACTATGTTCAATATCCACTTGTCCTGGTAATTAACTGCCAATTTTGAGCATGAAGTGCTAATTTTCCCCCAAGGGGGCTGCCAAAAGTGCTTGGTGAAGGTAGAGGGAAGTCATTGAGACTGCTTACTGTAGGGTTGTGCTTTGTTTCCTCCAGATTTGGAGGTGGAGGCGCCCCACTGCTTTGACCTGTAAGAACCCTGTGATTGGTATCTAGAGCCTTTTGAGCACCTGGATTTGCCTTGAGAGGCTCTGTTGGGCACAGGAAAGGACCAATTTTTAGTAGGCCAGTGCCTACTGAACCTGAGTGGCTGTACTTGTAAGAAATCTTTAACAGTTTGCCTAGATTTAGCTTTATCTTCCATTTTCTTTAACACTTCTTCTGCCTTATTACCAAACAGAGTATCATGTTGTAAAGGGGCATCCAACAATTTAGCTTTAACATGATCAGGCAGGTTTTGCTCCTTGAGCCAGGCATGCCTTCTAATTACAGATCCAGTAACTGTGGCCCTGCAAAAGGCCTCCAAAGAATCAAAACCACATTGCAAAGTATGCTTTCCAACCTATTCTGCTGCATGCAATAATTCCTGTAATTATTTTCCACACAATCAGAAATCAACATCATTTTCTGTTTCAATAAGCCCATAACATGCTGTTGATATTTAAGCATATGAAACTGGCAGTTTAAGGCCCTAATTGCCAAGGTTGCAGACGTATAAACCTTCTTTCCCCATCTATCCAGCACCCTGGAATCTCTATCAGAGGGGGTAGGATTTTTGGCATAGATACCTTTACACCTCTGGGACCCTGTGAGACAGTCTCAAGATCAGCAGCAGGATTTTTGAATAGAAATTTGTGGGAGTCAGGAACCCTGTAATATCCGTCTGGCTTACTAGGAGCCGGAGGTAGAGAATCAGGAGCAATGCTTGATTCCAAAAACACATCAACAACAATGTCTAATACAGGAGGTATTGCCAAAGGCCTATGCTGAGTAAAAAGGAGGAAATCCCGAAGCCTCTTTTTTGATTCAGAGAAATCCTGACTCTCCCAATGAAAATGTTCCCTTAAAGTATGCAAGGTTTCTCCAAAAGAATAATCCTCAGGAGGAGATGCAGATGGGATGGATTCTTCTGCATCTGAATCCTCATAGGGTAGAATAGAAAATTCCTGATCAGAAGAAATGGAAACCTGATCTGAAGATTCATAATCATTGTCTTGCCTAGGCCTCTTAGCAGGGGGGGTTGGGAACCCCTGATCAAGGTAATTAAGTCCTCAGCCATTTTGATAATCTGTTTTTAGGCATAGGGGCCTGAGCATGTGGCTCATTAGTCGTTTTTTTTAGACTTAGATGTTTTTGGTCTTGTTTTTGAAGCTGGCGTCGGTTTTATGTAAAAATGTTGAGGCCTGAAAACACCCTCTGAAGCCGGTGCCTGCTCAGCGGCTCCGGACCCATCCAAGGGAGAGACATCCATGGGTTCAATACTCTGAGAATCTCGCGGCATACCTGACTCTGCATGAGTCTCGGTAGAGGCCTGCGACTCAAAAGTAGCGGATATCAGGGGCTGTCAAAGCGCCTCACTGAGTACCGACGAACCGGCAACTGACTTACAAGCTTCATCGGTTATGGACCTCGAAGGTCTGTCTTTTTCTTTGCATTTTTTGTGAACTCCGGTAGTTGGATTGCTAACAGACGACATTTCAGGGTAATTAAATCTGGATCCAAAATATTTTGAAGCAAAAATATACAGATGCTTAATAGTGCGTTGGTTAAATATAGCATAAAACCGACAGCAAGACACGTTATGATCTGGGCCTAGGCAAGGAATACAGTACAAATGAAAATCCTTAGGAGGTATTTGCTTCCCACAAGTAATGCAATTATTAACTTTTACTGACATCGATAAGGAGCAAGAAAAAGTTTCCCCAACGGGGTACTTAGCTTTAGTTGAAGACTTTGGTTCTGAAACTCGAATGCGAAAATTTCAAGAATCGGCCGACCGGCACTTGCAAACTGCTTCTGCTTCGGGCACCGCGCGGCAAGAAAGACTGAATAAAATGGCATCGGCTTCATGTTTTATACCCTTGACGACCTGACGTCATGGAAGAGGAGACAGCAACCGACGCAGGACCCAAGACTTTGTTATTCAGGCCAACTGAGGGCAACCTGCCAGCAGATTACCCAAATGTGATGACTGCAACAGTGAAACACGAACAACATCCAGGTTGCAGGTGGATCTGACTGCCTCAACAACTTAAGTGCTGGACCTGGGAGACTAGAGGGATCTGTATAACTTCTTTCTAGACTTTTCTGCCTTCATTCTCTTCCTCTCCCTTTAGTCTGTTGATTTTTCTCAGTATGTTTCCTTAGATCTTCATTTCTCCTTTCAGTAAAGGGAGACAGATTGTTCTCCGGTTTCAGAGGAAATCGTGGAGGTGGTGAAGGAGAAGTAAACCCTTGAGAATCAACTTTTCTTTCCTACCTTGGAGGGCTCTGGATCCAAAGGCAACACAGATACTGCTGCTATTCTGAAGATGAGAAGAAACTAAACAGTCGACACCAAGGAAATGGGGATCTTGAGGCGTGTGCGTGTCCACAAGCTCAACAGCTTTAGAATCCAGTAGGCTTATCAGACATCAGAGCACACACAAGAAACCTAACAAACCAGTACTTATACTAACTGAAGTATATTTTAAACCTATTAACCAGGAAAAAACTTGCAGGCTAGCAGCAGAGAAGAGCCAAAATGTTCATATAATATCTAATTTGGTATAAGTATTTAAACTATAGACGTTGTTTGTATTTGTGAAGACTGTAAAATTACTGTTCTTAAAATGTTTTGTAATACTTGGGAGTTTTTTTCCCCCTGGGCCTCTGTTGCAAATAGGTTCCTAACCAGTCAGACTTTCCCAGTACTCAAATGTCAATAAAATAATCAATGAAACTCTACATGGAAGGAGGAGACTTGGATGTTTTAACACCACATTCTATCTCACTCAGACAAGGACATACTACAACTGCATTGTGGGAAGAACAAACTGCTTATGTTACTGGTATCCAGTGTTAGCCTATGGTCCTTTGGTTTCTTGGGTACAAAAAATTAACCTAGTATACACCTTAACCCTTTTGGTCTAGTAGGACTTTTTTGGATGTCTTTTCTGGAGAAGGCTAAATATCCTCCCACTTCTTACCTTCCACTTTTGTCAAAGGTAAGGAGGGGGAATAGAAGTTAGTAAAAGAATTATACACTTTCTGGATACATGTTGTCCATTTACATTTGTAAATAGTGATATTCATCCAAGATAACTAATAGGCAGGGGGCCTCTGACGTCCTTTACAGTGGGACAGTCACACATGACTTCTGTCACCTGTAAATGAACTGCAGTATGCCTTGGGAGCAATTAAAACCCTGCCAAGTCCATTACCTTGGCAGAGGTTACCCTGCACAAAGGATTTCTTTTTGGCTGCTGGTTGAGGTCATGGTTTTAAGTCTCTCCAAATGCAGAGATGGCACTTGCTCCTCTAACGCCTGAAGAAAAGTAAGCTGTGAATGGTGAAACCAGACACCTACAGCCACCCATGCTTTACCCCAATTTTCCATCTAAATAAACCTTTCCCTGTACTGTTGCCCCAGTGACCTCTAACAAACCTGCAAAAATGTGTCAGGAATGCTGACAAATGGCTATAATTGATCATGCAATTTTTTTCAGTTCCCCATGCAGTACTACTGTACGCTGCATACACGGACAGGCTGCTCAACCTACAGTCATAACTTCTTTTCATAGAACATAAAAGGGAATTACAGCAAAGGCCTTATACACCATGCCAATAACCACCAAGTCCTGCCACCACTTTCAAGAAGGATAATGTCATTAAGTCTCAGTGTAAACATACATCAATTTGCCCAAGGTATGCTTGAAGAATGACTAGGAGTCACACTGCTTGTCCTACGAGGGTAGTTTTCTTCAAAGGTTGGAGAGGTGCTAGGTGATGAACCTCTTCCCATCTACTCTTATTTTCTTAGAGATGCAGTTTTTGTTGTAGGGAGCATTATTTGACTTATCAAAGAGGAGTTGGTGAAGGACAATAGGCTCCCCAAGGAAATGATAAGCGAGGCACATATTCCTTTACAAACCTAAATGACAGAATACAGTAACAAGAATTTCAAGCATCTCCTGGTAGCTGGCAATTTTTAGACCAAAAATCTGAAAAGCCACAGAGGTTATGTACCTTACTAAATGCATTCCAAAGAGTGTGTTACATTCTATAAAGAGTCTGACCAGGGCAGAATACAAGTCAACAGTATCTTTGGATTTAGGAGAGACGAACGTGGTGATTAACTGTGAAATATACAAGGGTTTCCTGACACATGGTTATTGAAAGAAAGGGAGACATCTAACTAGGTACACGGATCTCTAATCACCTTCTCATTTGCTAATGGACGTTACTTATGGACTAGGGTGCCATATTTTTTATGAAGTGGATAACATTTCTTGGCATTCAGTTCAAATTCTTTTTCCATGTACCAGATGTTGACTCATGTTAGTTATTTTTGAAGGGTGTTTGTATCTTCAGAGGACTTCACAACTACACCCATCTTCTAGTCATCAGCAAATCTGGTTAGCCAGAGAAGATCATTACTGGTATTAAAGTCAAAGATATAAATGAGGAATAAAGGAGGGGAGCGACCCAACAGACAACCTTGTGGGACACCACTAGGCACATTCTCTATAACTGTGGCTGTGTCAGTTACTCAGACAATGTGCATTCTGACTCGGAGCCATTTGTCTAGCCATTTAAGAACACAGGCATCAGTGTTTAAAGCCATTAGCATATATGCAATTCGATCATGTGGTACAGTATAAAAATCCCTTGGCCAAATCAAGAGAGACAGTCTTACCAATGTTTACCACTTGAACAACCTTTTCAAAGATGACGACGCAGGTACAACCTACCTTTTACAAATATGAACTACCGTTGGGTCAAGGTTGATAAGATTGTTGATGTCATGATTTACAAAGAACAGTGATAAACTTCAATGCTTTATAGATTAGAATCTAAGCTGATAAACCTGCAGCTTCTGCAATCCAAGGGGAGGTCAACCCTTGCGGAGGGGCATCACTAGGGCAATTTGCCAGCATTCAGATACATCTGTAAGGCCATACTGTACAGCAGTTAAAATCTCTACAAATGAGGTACCACTGGGAATTATGAGAGTTCTCTAAACAGTACATGTACTGCGTGTGCCTGTCAAAATGGGGGATATTCCTACTGCAGGCACATTTTAAAAGTGACTTCCTAGACAAGAACGTTAAAGCAGGCCTATGATCAAACAAACAAAACTGATAAAAGAAATAAATAAATTTCTCATTTATTTTACATTTGTTAACCGGGCTAGTCCAGCTGATATTTCCATTTTCAGTGGAGGCCCGGGGAGAAAAACTCCATTAGTAACACAGAGATAATATAACACTTAAATATATCAAGTACAAATTTTACAAAGAAAGGATGTTAAAAATACTTAGTAATGAGTACTGAGAGGAAAAACTGACATTAATGTCCTATAGTTGTACAGAATAAGCTAGTCACTGTGCAGAAAGGATACCCGAGATAAGATGCAGTACATTCAGAAGAATTACATTGATAACATAAGTAGTCTAATTTACTAGGGATAAATGCTACTACTGGAGGGGTGAGTAGTAATGATTGGTATGAGGAGACAGTTGAGAGAGCAGAGGAACTAGTCAGGGTTGCAACAGGGACATAACCAGTGAATTTCAAGATGTTTTTGAGCCTTTGTTTACAGAGCCGCAGGGAGGGTTGTAAAGTTAGATCTGGTGGCAGAAGATTCCAATTTTTTCTTGCAGTATTGGAGAACAAGGAGTCCCCTGCCAAGTTGTTTAACTTGCTTGTTCTAGCAAAAAGTTTGCTAGAGGATCGTAAGGAGTTGAGATTCCTATCGGGAATAATAAGGTCTGAAAGTATAGGGGGGTGGGTGTTTGGTTGGTAAAATATCTTATGAACAATGGTAAATTGGGATAGTATCAAAATGTTGTTTAATTCTAACCAGTCTAGTTGCTGTAGGTTCTGACAATGGTGTGTTCTAAAAGGGTTTCTAGTGGCAAATCTGGCTATATTATTATAGGAGTTAGCTAGTTTGACAACATTACTTTTTTCAGGTTAGTATATATGGGTGAAGCATGTAGAAGAGTTGAGATTAAATGGGAGTGGGCAATTGTAGTTCGGGATGCTGGAGTTACGAAGGGTTTTATTTTATATAAGGAGACCATCTTTCTATTTACTGTTTTAATGGTGTTGTTAATATGGTTATCAAAGGTGAGGTTGTTATCAATTGTGATACCTAGCAGTTTGATGGTAGAGTCTGGGGCTATAAGAGTGCCATTGTTGTATTTAATTGTGAAGTTTATGGGGGAAGACTTACTGGAGGGTGTAAAGAGTAAGAGTTTGGTCTTTTTGGCATTCAAAAGGAGACAACATTTCAAGAACCAAGTCTCTACTGTGCTGAATACTTATTGGGTTAGGGAATGTAGTTCAGATGTGGAGTTGGCAGAGCAGACGAGTGTAGAATCATCTGCATACAGTATGCAGGTGGCTTGAGGGATTGCTGAACGGAGGTCATTGATGAACAAAGAGAAAAGAGGAGGTCCTAGAACAGAGCCCTGAGGGACCCCAAGGGAGAAGGGCAGGTGGGAAGATAGCTTATTTTCCCAGAGAACTGCTTGCCGCCTGTTGTTAAGGTATGACTTGAACCAGCGGATAGCCTTGATGTCTAGAGAGAGGGATTCAAGGGTCTTTATGAGTAAGGGGTGGTTTACCATGTCAAAAGCTTTTGATAGGTCAATGAAGAGTGCTGTAGTGAGGCAATTGTTATTACGGTTGTGGATGATGGAGTTGGTGAACGAAAGCAGAGCTGTGGTGGTACTATGAAATGGTCTAAAACCATGTTGGCAGTTAGCTAAAATGCTGTGTTTGGTTAAGTGGTTTATTAGCTGATGGTGAATACATTTTCCATAACCTTTGCTAAGGGAGATGAGAAAGTACAGTTTTGTTACCTACCATAAATGTAGATGTTCGAGTGCTAATACAGCTGCAGTAATCACGGATGGGGGTTCTCTGCCGTCAGGCGGGTCCTCGGTCGGCCGAATTCCAAAGTCTAGGTCCGGCGTCGGTTCTTGTCGCTTTCTCTCCTGACGTCAGTGAGGCTGGAGTATATAAAAGACACAGCCGACGCCATGTTCTTCAGTCTTTCTTGCCCCAGATGTCAGGTGCCCCCATAAGGAAGGCAATACGTAATTATGTTTATATGTATATACATGCAATGCAATATAATCCAAAATCAGTAGTTGCAAGCAAATAAACCATAGAAGGATAACCCAGTCAGGTTGTATGAAGAGGGTGTTAGGCCCCATGCCTTTACCAAGTGGGGAAGGAGGGAGGGAAACCTGTACTGCAGCTGTATTAGCACTCGAACATCTACATTTATGGTAAGTACAAAACTGTACTATGTTCATCGTGCATACAGCTACAGTAATCACAGATGGGTAGAGTCCCAAAGCTACGCACAGGGTGGTAGGTAATAGGAGGAACTGGGTTGAGCCAGAATGCCCTGCAACACAGCAGTGGCAAAGCCTGCTCTAGTTTTGGAATATAAAGGCAGGTGGTAGTGTTTTGTGAAGGTATGTACAGAACTCCAAGTGGTTGCCTCCAAAATATCTTTGGTAGGAACTCCTCTGAGGAAGGCTGTAGAGGTAAGCTGTGGCCCTGGTTAAGTGTGATCTGATACCTGTAGGAACAGATTTCCCATGGTAGGAATAACAAAACCGTATGCAGTGGCCTATCCACTTTGAAATAGTCTGCTTGGTGAATGGCTTCCCTTGAGCCCCTACAGCAAAGGACACAGAGTTGTTCTGATTTCCTGAAGGGCTTTGTTCTGTCCAAATAATAACGTAGCTGCCTATGGATGTCTAAAGAGTGTAGCAGCCTTTCCCCTCTGTTTTGGGGATTGGGGTAAAAAGTAGGTAGGTGTATGGCTTGATATAAAGCTACCCTGGATACCACTTTAGGCATAAATGACGGATGGTACGAAGGGAAATCCTGTCCTGATGGAAGATGAGAAAGGGCTGCACCGCCATGAGGGCCTGTAGTTCCGAAACCCTACGAGCTGAAGTGATAGCCAGAAGGAAGGCTGTTTTCCAGGACAAATATTGCAAATCTGTTGAGGCAGCTGGTTCAAAAGGAGGCAATGTTAATTTTTCTAGTATGTAATTAAGATCCTAGGCTGGTATTGGTTGTTTCCTTGGTGGTCTTATATTCTTAGCCCCTCTGAGGAACTGTCGTAAGAGTGGGTGAGAAAATAAAGGAGGATCCGTGTTGAATTCTGCAGAAATGGCCACTGTTCAGCAGCTCAGCTAGATACTGTAATACCTGAGGCAAGTTCAGTTTTCTAGGGTCCTGGCCTTTTTTCTCATTCCAAGAGCAAAACCGCTTCCATTTTGCGGAGTAAGCTTTTCTAGTAGATGGCCTTCTGGCCTCCAAAATGACATCCTGCACCTCCTTGGTGAGTAGGGTCTGTTGTGGTGTTAAGGAATTTTCCATGCAGCGAGATTGAGTGTTTTCAGCTGACTGTGAAGAGTTTTGTAGCTGTGCTGAGTCAGCAGAAGAGGCATTAGAGGCAGGGACCAGGGAGGAGTATGTGTTAGGCTCCTCAGGAGCGGGTACCAGTGTTGCCTTGGCCAATCTGGAGCAATCAGTATCATCTTCGGTCTGTCTGCTCTTGCTTTCAAAAGCACCTTGGGCAGAAGAGGCAGAGGTGGGAATGCATAGACTGTCCATGCTGTCCAACTGAATGAAAGGGCGTCCACTCTCCAGGCCTTTGGATGAAAGGTCCTCGAACAAAACTTTTCCAATTGATGATTCCTGTGGGAGGCAAAAAGATCTATGTCTGGCCTCCCCCACGCTTGGATTATCTCTGTACACACCTGAGGATGCAACTTCCATTTGTGTGGATCTGTCATATTTCTGCTTAGATTGTCTGCCAGCGTGTTTTCCAATCTTGGCAAGTACTGTGCTTGAAGTTCGATTTGCCATTCCAGAGGCAAGTTCCAAAGAGTCATGCCTAGTCTGCACAAGGGGTATGAATGTGTTCCTCCTTGTTTGTTTATGTACCACATTACTGTGGTGTTGTCTGTTCTTATCAGTAATTGTCCTGGATGCAGGAAGTCCTTGAAAGCTGTAATTGCATTTATTACTGCTAGCATTTCTTTTTGATTGATGTGAAGGTGCTTTTCCTTTTGGGACCATTTGCCCTGAATGCACCTGTCCGTCATGTGCGCCCCCCAGGCGTAATCTGAGGCGTCTGTTGTGATGACTTGATTTGCTTGAGGCTTGCAGAATGGGAGGCCTGTATTTGCTTGACATGCTTGGGCCCACCATACAAATTCCTTTTGCAAACATGGAATTATTGGTATTATTGTTTCCAAACTGTGACTGTGTTGAGACCATAGGTTTTTTAGGTACCATTGAAGTTTCCTCATATGCAGCTTTGCACATGGGATTAGAAGAATGCAAGATGCCATGAAGCCCAGAGCCTGCAGGATTTTCCTTGCAGTAAACCTGGTACAATTTGCTAGTATTTTGAAGTACTGAGTTAGTTGCCCCTGTTTTTCTGGCGTAAGATAGGCCATCTGGGTGTTTGTGTCCAAGTTGGCACCCAGGAAAGGTATTTTCTGAGATGGTGTTAGCCTGGATTTCTCTTTGTTGATTGTGTATCCCAGAGAATGCAGTAACCGTGTTACATAAGCCAGATGTTCCAGAAGTATGTGCTTGCTGTCCACTTGGATCAGGCAGTCGTCCATATAAGGGTAAATTTGTATCCCTTGAAGTTTGCAGTAGGCAAGCACTGATGCCAGGCACTTTGTGAATACTCTGGGCGCAGTAGATAAGCCAAAGGGCAATGCAGAGAATTGATAGTGGATCGAACCTGCAAGAAATCTGAGGTATCTTCTGCAGCTTTGTCTGATTGGGACATGCAGGTATGCCTCCTTGAGGTCCAATGTTACCAGCCAAAACTCCTTGCCCAGCATGGGAAGAAGCTGCTGTAATGTGAGCATCTTGAATTTTGGTGCAGTAAAATGTGTTTAGGATGGATAAGTCCAGAATGGGTCTCCAGACGGTTCCTTTCCTTGGTACCAGAAAAAGTCTTGAATAAAAACCTTGACCTTGTTTGTGAGTAGGTACCTCTTGAATAGCTCTCATGCATATGAGCTTTGAAATTTGTAGTTGTGCCTCTGCCCTTTGATTGTGTGGCAGGTTTGGCATGCCTCTCATTTTTGGAAGAGTGTGGAATTGAAATTTGTAGCCTCTGTTTATAATGTCCAGGATCCATTTGTCTGTTGTGACAATATGCCAATTTCTTGCAAATAATGCTAGCTTTCCTCCCAAAGGTGCTGCCAGCTGAGACCTGCTTGGCATGGAAATGAGGGAGTCATTGGGTTTGTTTCCTGTATTGTTGTGCACTGTCTTCGCCACCTCTTGGTGCTGGAGTTTGCCATTGTCGGCCTCTATATGATCCTTGTGATTGCCCTCTGCCCCTTGTGCGCCTGTATCTACCTCTTTGGGGCTTGTCAGTGGCTGGAAAGGACCAGTTTTTTGAAGGCCAATTTCTGCTAAAACGTGGTGGTTGGACCTGTAAAAAAGCTTTGACCGTTTGCATAGATTTGGCTTTTTCTTCCATTTTCCGTAATATCTCCTCAGCATTAGTACCAAACAGCACATCCTTTTGTAAAGGAGCATCTAAAAGTTTAGCTTTCACATGATCAGGCAAATTTTGTTCCCTAAGCCAGGCATGTCTGCGAATGACTGATCCTGTAGCAGCTCTACTTGAGGCCTCCAGGGCATCATAGCCACATTGTAAAGTGTGTTTACCCACTTGCTCTGCACTATGCATCATATCCTGCAACTCCTTCAAATCTGGTTGCTCAGGTTGAGACATTTTATTCCTTAATTGTGATAACAGGAACTGTTGATATTTAAGCATATGAAACTGACAATTTAAGGCCCTCATGGCTAGGGTGGCCGAGGTATATACCTTTTTTCCCCACCTTTCTAAAGATCTTGACTCTCTTTCGGCAGGGAGTGGATTCTTGGCAGTATAGGCCTTCAATCCCTTGGGGCCTTGAGAAATGGTTTCAGGGTCAGCATTATGGCTTTTGTAGAGAAATTGGTGAGAGTTAGGAACTCTGTAGTATCTATCAGGTTTGACTGGTGCAGGAGGCAGGGAATCCGGGTTTAGGCAAGCCTCCGAATATACATCATCAAGTATGTCCAAAACAGGAGGTATCGCCAGAGGTCTGTGTTGAGGTAACAAAAGAAATTCCCCAAGTCTTTTCTTGGAATCGGAAAAGTCTTGGCCTTCCCAATGGAAGTGTTTCCTTAAAGTGTGCAAGGTTTCCCCAAAGGAAAAATCCTCAGGAGGAGATACAGAAGGAATGGACTGCTCTGCATCCGAATCCTCAAAAGGGGAGTAAGAGTGTTCCTCTACATCAGAATGTTCTGATAAAATGGAGCCCTGATCAGAAGAGGGAGAATCTTCCTCCACTCTGGGTCTCTTGTCTGGAGGGGGTTGAGAACCCCTGATAAGAGTAATTAAATCCTCAGCCATTTTAAGCATCTGTTTTTTAGGCATGGGACCTGGGGATGGGCCCTGTGCAACAGGCCTCTTGGGATGCCTGGCTGCTTTGGATTTAGTAAAGGCCTTAATAGAAAAAGAAGATGAGGGTCTAAAGACACCATGGGTGGAAGTGGACCTATCCACATTAGGAGGCTCAACATTAACAATGGCTTCAGTTGTTGTAGTCTGGGAAAGGGCCGAGGTACCTGCGGTCTCGGGTACAGAGTACACCGCCAAAGGAGTGTCGTCGGTAGTCAGGGACTGCAAAGGCGTCTCGCTTAGAACCGGACCACGTGTAGCCTGTTTTGGCGTGGTGTCGGTGGGGACCGCGGCCCTCGCGTGTCGGTCCTTGTCCTTGCGTTTTTTGGACAAAACTGTAGTTGGAGTTTCCGACGACATTTTATAATCAAAGGCTTTACCAAAATAGTGTTGGACGAACTCCGCCCGACGCTTAATAGTGCGTTTATTGAAAGTAGCGCAAAAGTGACAGCCCAAGACATCGTGGTCTGGGCCTAAACAAGGTATGCAGAGGGAATGGAAATCCTTATGCGGTATTTGCTTCCCACAAGAAATACAATTATTAACTTTTTCTGACATCGGTCTGAGGCAAGAAAAGTTTCCCCAACGGGGTACTTAGCTTTAATGAAGACTTCGGTTTCCAATTTTTTCGTAATTCAGGAGGTGGCCAATCGGCACTTGCGAACTGCTTCTGCTTCGGGCACCGCACGGCAAAAAAGACTGAAGAACATGGCGTCGGCTGTGTCTTATATACTCCGGCCTCACTGACGTCAGGAGAGAAAGCGACAACAACCGACGCCGGACCTAGACTTTGGAATTCGGCCGACCGAGGACCCGCCCGATGACAGAGAACCCCCATCTGTGATTACTGCAGCTGTATGCACGATGAACATCTATGGGCCTGTAATTGGAAAGATCATTAGAGTTACCACCTTTATGTAAGGGGATTATGTGGGAGATTTTCCAGATGTCTGGGATGATTCCCTCAGTTAGAGTTCTATTGCTAAGGATGGAAATAGGGTAGGAAACTGATTTAACTGCTTTTTGCAGGTATTCTCAGGGTAATTGGTCTGCAGAGGAAGTACATGGCTTAAGCTTTTGCATGATGTTTGGATGTTATTAGTAGGGATTGGTTGTAGTTGGAAAGTTGGTAGAGTACCAGGTAAGGAGATAGGGAGACTAGAATTGTCTGTGGATAGTTGACGGGCTAGGGATTGTATGGCGTCAGTGAAGAAGGAATTGAGGGCATTGGCAGTTTCCTGGGGAGTATTGTCAGCTCCTTGCGGAGTTGGTGTACTAGAGTGGCCAGGGTGAAGGAGTGTATTAATCCCTGACCAAAACTTTTGAGGATTGTTATGGTGAGTTTGCTGGAGCTTACACTAGTAGTTCTTTTTATCTGGGAGTATGGCTTTTTGTGATATTTCTCAGCTTTCTAAAGTTTTCTTGCTCAGGGATAGTTCTGGTAGCTCTCCATTTAGCCCAAGATTTATTCCTAAGCAAAATCATTTGCCTAGTGTCTTTGGACAGCCAGGGGGCTGTTTTAGACTTCATTCTAATAGACTGTTTGGGTGCATGTTCATCTAGGATTGTTAAGAATTTTGAGTTAAAATATTTAACAGCCTCTTCAAGTGGGAGAGAATTTAGAGGGTTCCAGTTACAGGCATTAAGTTCAGTTTGGAAGCGTTCAGAGTTAGTGTTTATTGGACAGTGAGATTCTGTACCTGGGGGAGTTGGGAATGTCTTTCTTTTGTCTTATAATGCAAGTTAAAGTATGGTCACTTAAATCATCAGGCAAAGTTCCTACTTTATAAGTTTGTTGTTGTGTGTCAATAAGTATCCAATCTAAGATGCTCTCTTTTTGTTTGGTTTGTTAATTCTTGTAGTGGTGGTAATAGTTTGACTGAATCCATGTAGATTAATATGTGAGGAAGGGTTGTCAGTATTGACACACTTCCAGTCTGTACTGAAGTCACCTATTATAATTGTTTGTTGTGGGAGATTAGTAGATACCCAGCTAAGAATATCCTCTGTTGTGGTGGTATCATTACCAGGAGGTAGGTAGATGCAGATGATGTTTAGGGATTTACTAGTATTGAGTTGAAGCCTAGAGATAAGGACTTCTGCTTTACTATCTTGGGGGGGGGACAAAGGATAATGAGGAAATCTGTAATCCAGTTTTAAATAGGAGGGCTACACCTCCACCCTTACGTTTTGTGCGGTCAAGTCTCAATATATTATAACCTGGGGGAGATATTTCAATGTCCTTAGTTCCCGGTTTTAACCAAGTTTCCGTAAGACAGAAGATATCAAAGGAATGAATATCAAGAAAGGCATGGAGATGGGCAACTTTGTTGTTGATACTGCGGATATTAAGATATCCTATTACTAAGGAGTTGGAGAGACAGGTCAAGGTAGGTAGGGTGACAGGAGTGTTGCTGTGAGATGTTTGTGTGGAAACATTGGTTGGGCCTGGGAATAGGTGGATGTCACCATCTTTTAAGGTTGGAGCTTTTAGCGTATAAACTGGGTTATAAATGTAGCTAGTTGGGTACTTTAATTTCCTTACAATGGAGTTATGGAATTTGATATGTGTGAGGCGATGGTATTTGGATAGCAGGGAGTAGAAGTGATATATAATTGAAAGTGTGAAAGGGTAGAAATATGAATAGCTGTGTTTCGGAGAGTAGTTGAAATGGAAGTATTTCACCTTTTCAAAGGAGTTGAGTAGATAGGTGGAAGTGAGGACTGGTAAAAGTGTAACTATGAGTACTAACTTAGCCTGGATAGTTGTATTTGTTGTAGGCATATTGCTAGGATTACTTGTACAGATGCAATAAGGTTGCTAGTACACTTTAAAAAGATTGGGCAGGTATAAGAGACAGCAGAAGTGATAGTGGGTAGAATCTACAAGGAAGAGTTGAAAAGGAGAGGGAAAGATACTTGGGGAAAAGGTCCTAGATCAAGATGGGCTAAGGAGATAGGTAATTGAGGAGGGGTGTGGCTAGGTTCTCCAGATTGGTTAGAGTAGTGGATAGTTTGGGTTGTGGGGAAGGTGTGGTTTAGGAAGTATAAGGTTAGGACCACTGGGGTTGGGTGGGAATTGGGGGTAGGGTAGGGGAGCGGAGTGGGCCCACAGAGCGGGGATACACCAAGAGGGAAATGCTAGACTAGAAAAACAATCAGTCTCTGAGACACAGGGTAAGTGTCTTAGCATTCTGTAAGGCAGCATTGCTGTGTGTGAAAGAGTAGGTAAGTACTGGGAAATAATGTAGGCTGGAAAGCCAAACAAGTCTACTGGTAATGGTACACCTACGGAAAATAAGGAAAGCAAAAATCTGGAGCAATCTTATGCTATATTTGCTGCCACCTAGTGGCTATGTGGAGGAATGGCAAATTGTAGAGAGTGTACAGCTCAAAGGTTAGATTTACAGATATGGAGGTACTGCATTTAGTTAAGGAAGGCTATAACCCCTTTAATGTTTAAATCTAAAGGGAGCTTAATGGTAGAACAGATACATAAACTGGGGGGGTGAGAGAGGCGGGAGTAGGATAAAGGCTGCGGCAGGCCACTATCTCACTCGGGAGGTAGGTTGCAGTATGCAAAGTTAACAAGCACACAACTAATTTTATAGGCTACATACACCGTGGGTTCCTTGGTAATATAGGAACATTCACACTGCTGCACACAAGCAGTACACTTGGGAGTCTTCACGGTGTCAGATCGGAGGAAGCGTACCTTGCAAGTATTTTAGTTTATATAGGGTGTTCTTAGAGCAGGAAGGGCGCACCCAAGGACGCAGGCTGTAACAAAAGTAGAGAAATACAAAAATCAGTTATTGCAGGACTGAACGAGGGAGAAAATAGCACAGAGGAAGAGTAGGGTAGAGAGTAAAGGGATAGAGGTTAAGGAGGCTGTTGCTCTAGGCCTAGGGTGAGCAAAAGGTAAAGGTAGGCTAGGGCAAATTGGAGAGTGAAGCAGTGAAATGAGAGGGGGAGGGATGAGGTAAGAGTGAAGCAAAGAGATAGGAAAAATACAGTAGCATATAAAGAGAAAGATATATGTGCTAGTTGGTATGGAGTAAGCAGTAATAGCTAGCAACACAGGAGAGAACAGTTCATCCATAACAAAGTCACCAAGAAGAAGCATGTATTATACTGTCCTAGATTCAGCTACAGTAGCAGACAATTCACTCTACACAGCAGTTAGAATGTGTTATGCAGAACTAAAATCATAAAAAGTAATAGTAGGTGCTAGAAAACGCTGTTACATATATAAAAGTACCATAAAGCACGGAGACAACCTAGTGTGGTAGACTATATGATAAAATAAACTCACCAAGCTATATATAGTTACAGCATGAGAATAATGCTATACAACGTTATAGGCAGTACATTAAACATATTAACTAGCAGAATATGAGAATAACGCACACTAAGCTATTGATATATTGAGTGAAAAACAAATGTGAAATACAGCATTGTTGGCAATAACAAAAGGGATAAAAATGCTGAACGCTGTAACTAAAAAAGTATGCTAAGCAGTTTGGTAGAATATAGGCTTATATAGCGGTCGCTGCGCTATCAAGTTTTATAGTGTACCATAAAGTAAAACAGCAAAGAGAGCAGTAGAACTATGCAACGCTTTAGCTTAAACTATATGCTTAATAGTTAAGATAACATTCCCACATCAAGGGGGTAAAAGCACAATACAAAGGCAAAGCTTATATAGCGCACGTTGGGCTATCAAGTTTTATAGTGTACCATAAAGTAAAACAGTACTGTAGGCAGTAGAACAAAGCAACTCTTTAACTAAACTAAATGCTTCCTAGTTAAGATAACAACCCCACATCGTGGGGGTGAAAGCACGATACAAAAGACTAAGCAGATATATTAAGAGCCGTAATTTAAACGAAATGCTGACAAAATACGCTACATATGTTTAATAATGCAGCAATCACTAGGTCATGGGGGTAAACAACACAAAACAAGAACCAAGCAAAGAGTAAATAAACCACGCTAACAAATGCTCGAGCTACTGGGGAGACTACAATGCTATGCATGCATATCCCAGCAGAATACAGAAAACAGAGTACAACTCCGAAAAAAAATGGAATGCAAAAAGAGACGGCATTAAGGAAAAAGCAACTGGAAAGCTCTGAAGCAAACATTTTTTGTTTTAAAATACACCTGTACCACAAACAGAACTAAACATGTGACAAAAGCAATTGGGAATACATAAAACACCTGTGGAGCATAAACAGACATAGCCTGAGATAGTTCTGCCTGCTCTGCAATCTTAAAATATGACTCAGCAGTTGCCTTGTTATGAAGAATGGATCTTGTCTTAAAAAGAAGTTATGCACTCACCATAACTTGCCATCTGAGTAGTTGGACTTCATTTGTCATCAACATGTGGGTATTCAGATCCTGACTGGATCCAAGACGGCAGCTAAACCAACATCTGATCCGAGATCCAAGCTCCACCCCTTACCCATAATACCCCTCCATCTCCTTCCTTCCCTCAGATCGAGTTTGCTACACCATACACACAAACCTGATCCAATATACCTTACTAACAATGAAGAAAGTACAGTTGTGTACACTTACCATAAATGTAGATGTAGAGTGTATTCACTGTTATAGTCATTACATTTGGGTTATCTGCTTGCAGGTAGCCCTCAGCCAGCCTGATTATCAAAGTCTTAGGTCATGTGTCAGTTGCTCTCTCTTCTTCCATGACATCAGGTAGTCAGGGGTATAAAGCATGCAGCAGACGCCATTACATCAGCTTTTCTTGCCTCAGATGTCAGGTGCCCCCCATAAAGTAAGTACATAGTCCTACCAAGTATAAACAAGTCTGTTGTCCCAGCCATACCCTGCAGTCACATTTCCCAAAGTCCTCCCGCGCTGGTCAGCTCTGCGCTCAGGCCGGATTCCGCATATCTCTGGGCGCTTTTTCCTAAAAGCATCAGCCGACGCCATTTCCTCCTCATTGTTTCTAAAGCCAAGATGCCCGCAAGCCCTCTCAGTGAAAGGCTTAAATTTGAACAGTAGCATAATTTCCAATAAATACAACATAAACAATGTTTAAATAATAAGATAGAGGTAGCACAAAAACAAATACACCATAACATATCTCCCCACAAGCGCAGAAGGGAAGACTCTCAACTGCCTCCAGAGTAAATTAGGAGCAGGACAGAGGTAGAGAGGGGATCAGATACATACTGTGGATGCTCTACATTTCATCTGCAGTCAAAACTGTACTATGAATAAACATACTGCATGGACAGTCATAACAAAGTAGATTTTACCATAGAGGACTAGGTGCACAGCCATAAAAGGATTAACTCTGGAGGAGGGGATAGTGTGGTACAGCAGTGGTAATGCTTGGACGAAACAGAAGTGGAGGTCAAGTAGCTTGGCAAATGTTAAAACGGAGGTCCAAGTAGCTGGTAAGAAGTTTGGTTGCCAATTCTCGTGAAGAAGGTTGAATCTCTTCGTAATGGTTGTGGAATGAGGTCTTATAGAATGTGGAATGTCATTTCCAGATTTATGTTTCATTTTGGAGATTGTCTGTTTGAAATAGCTTTCATTGTCTGTTTGAAATAGCGTCATTTTGAGATTGTTTGTTTGGTCCTTCTTTTCTGCATGTCCTGCTTGTTAGGCTTAGTAGAGTTGTATTCCTAGTTGCTATTTTTGTTCTGTGTCCCTCTTAGAGCGTGTCTTTTGAAGGTTGAAAGGTGTGGTGTATCTTTCCTCTAGGGTTTTGGAGGATACCTCCTAAAAGACACTTGGATTAGTCCTCCTTGACACACCATCTTGGTACCTTCCTAGGCAATGTTGTTGCTTGGTGGAAGATCCTCAAGGTTGTGAAGCCATTAAGGCTGAGTAGTGCCAGTAGGAAAGCAGTTTTCCATGACAGGTGTTGCTGGGCAGTTTTGCATGACAGGTGTGTTGATACTGTGACAGGTGTTGTAGGTCTGCTGTGCTGGTTTCCTTGGAGGGCACAAGTTGTTTTCTTTCTAGCACAAATGGTCCCTCTGAGGCTGGTTATGGTGGTGATGAGTCTAGATTCTTGATGAAAAAGGGTTAAAAAACCTGTGGAAAGGAGCTATAGCTTGCTGAAATATGGAATGCAGCCTGTATTGAAATGAAATAGCTGGTATCTGTATGAAGAAGAGGAGTAGATACCCATCTCTTGAATGATTTCTATGTTTCTTGACACATCTTTTCCCTATTCCACATCTTTTCATCTTTTTCTTTCATAATTCCTGATGACCTTTTTCTGAGTTTTGTCTGCATATTTTCTTGTTATGAAGGTTAACGTTTCAAAGTAGCTGCTGTTAGCTGCTGCTATATGATGTTTTATGCAGTCATTTGTGATGCTTTAGGCAGTGTTGGTATTGTGCCAGAAGTTTCTCATTTATGATGCAGCTGCTATAGTTCGTCTGGCTACATATTGTTCCGAGACATTTGCTCTTCAGTAGCCAGTACCATGCTTGTCTTCTTGGGTTTGAGCTATGTGGATTATCCTGTTTGCTCTTCCTTTATTTTTAGCAGTACCTCTTGAGGAGAATTTTTAGGTGTTCCTTGTGTATGTTAGGGGAGTCCCAGTTGAAGAAGAGTGAGTCCACTTAAGTTGAGCTAGTGGGTGGAATGTCCTTGTGGCTGGATTTTGAGGGTGATCTTAATTGGTGATGCAATTAGGTCTATCTGTTCTTCGCCCATTCCTTCTCGAGTTGGTTTTAAGATGTCCGGGAGAGCTTTTCTTCCTGGCATCCTAAGTGGTTCTGCTAATATGTCTGCCAGAGTATTGTCTTTCGAATGACAAATAAGAGCCTGTAACTGAATGTTGTAGCTGATGATTGCCTGTAAGCTTTGTTGATGTTCTGCATAGGTATGGTTGAGTGATAGGTGTATTGTTGAGTGTTGATGTTGTTGTCCTGTTGGGTTATGTCCTTACTGACTGGCCTGTCCTCTTCAACTTGAATTTTTTGGATTGATTTGAACTTCAAGCAGCATTTTTTTTAGATTGATCTGTGCAGTTGATTTGCAGTCCACAATCCCATCCGATTTGTCATCCATAGGTCTGGCTTCCAGCATGCTGGGTTGGCAGGTGGGATGGTGGGTCTTGCTTGGTGTTGTTGGTTGGGATTCAAGTTGGGCACTGGCACTGTGTTTGCCCAGCATTGGAACTCCTGCCTTAAGCATGGAATTGGAATGGATTTCTGTCTGTAGGAATTGCCTGTATTTCTGTTGTAAAACTGTTCTTTACCACTATGTGGGAGATGTATATGGGGTCTGGGTATGAACTTTCATATGTATAGATGATATGATGCCCAAGGCCCAAGTAACTTAGAGAAGCTTCTGCTGTTAACTTGTTTCTTGCTGTTAGTGCAAAGAAGTTTGTTGAAAGTTGTTTTTCCGTAAGTGAGTCAGGATTTGTTGTTGTGTGTCCAATTCCTTTCACACTTCAACTTGTTTTTTTAAATTGATCAAAGTTTTTCTTCCTAAATTGATCTGTTATGACGAAGCTTTTGTGTCCCTTAAGCTTTGTAAATGAAAATTGTAAGCTTGCTTTGTTTGTTGTCCCCTTTGTAGTCTTGCCGCAGGCAGCCCAATATTGTTGAAATCTGTGTAGTCTGATGCTTACTTATTACTGATGGAGAATGCCAGTGATTACTCTCATAAGTATAGATAGTTTGATAAAGGGCAATGGATGAGAATTGGGATCGCAGAAGAAATCTCCTGAAATCTGAGATCCTGCAAATCTGGGGGTATGTCTCCTTGCCGCAGGTATGCCTAAGTTGAGATAGGGTTACCCTTGCCAAGACTGGGACCGCATGGGAAGAAGTTGCTGTATTACAGGTGGGTGAATTTTGTATTTGTAGAGTCTGCATTTAAGAATGAAGCTCAGAATTGGTCTTTAACTCCTTTGGATTCTTGGTGGTCTCTTTCCTTTCCTAGGCTCCTTTCCTCTTCTGTTGGCAGCTTTCCACAGCTCTTCTCGTTTGCTAACTCCATTATCTGGCCTCTCATGTTTGTTTTGATTTGGAGGTAGACTGAACCTTCTTCTGACTGGTATTGTGTGAGTGAAAACCTTGAACCTTGATCTATGGTTTGTAAAAGTTCTTAAAATTTTGGGGTCCCAGCTAGTTTGCTGAAAAATAGTGTTAACTTTCCTAGTAGGGGGGCTATTTGTTTGAGTATAGGTAGATTTAGGAGGATTTAGGGGTTGTTATGATGTAGTTGCTAGTGGTGTGTTCTGTCCGGCTGTGTCTGTGCGATTGTTGTGCTGCTCTGGTGTCTGTGCCTCTCTGGATTTGTTTTCTGCCTCCCTCTGTAGCCGTTTCTACCCCTTTATTTTTTTGTGGGTGAAGGAAGGGATCAACCTTGGGGAATTTTTTCCAGCTAAACCTTGGAACCTTTTGCTAAGCCTTCCTTACCTCTTTAAACATTTTAACAGTTTTCTTCTTCTTTCTTCTTAACAAACTAATCTTGGTGTACCAAACAAACTTGTTCACCAAAGGGAGCGCTATTAGCGTAGCTTTAGCCTTATTTACATCCTAGCTTTCTTTAGATCCTTAAGCATGCATTCCCTTCTGTCATTGTTGCCTTGGATCTAAATGATGCCTCCTACTAAGTAGCCACATTTCCAGAATGCAAAAATGTTATTTTAATGTTGTATGTACATTTTGTATCTCTAATACATATTTCTTATCAAGAGATTCATCAGTGGTTAATTTTTAGTTCATGTGGATCATCACAACCTTGGTATCATATCATGTGAAGTAGCTAAACTGTGAGCTGAAGTAGAGTAAAAGCGTAGCTGAGACCTTTTACCTTTCAGACCAGAAACCTCATCTTTTCAGCTAAGGAGCTAGGTTTTAGAAGTGGTCATGGAATAGCCTTGGTGGCTGCTACTGGGGACTGACCCTGGGATAAGTGGATATGCTGCCTGTGGTGGAATAATGGTGGGTGATGAGTATCTAAGACCCTGTAAAATCTGGGGGGTCAGTGAATCTGGAGGGGAGCAAACATCATTGAAAGCATCATCCACCACAGAAAGCATCCACCACAGCAGAAAGGGCCTGTGCTGTGGGAGGTGCAGAAAGGTCCTAAGTCTTGCTCTGAGTCTGAAAACTCTGTTGCTGAGTCTGAACTGTTCTGCCAGAAAAATGAAAAGGTTTCCCAAAGGCAGTTTCCTTCATGGAGAAAAGCTGAATGAGGGATTCAGCAGGAATCTTCTAGCAGGCTGAAAGGGAGCCTCAGGCTGATCAGTTATGTCTGATTCATGGCAGACTGATCTCAGTAGAATTCACTAGCAGGACTTTCAGGGCCCTAGGGCTCCTCTCTCTGGGGCTGGTGAGCTCTCTAGGGTCTCAAATTAAGGCTGTTAATCTAATTAAATCAAATTAAAATCTAAGCATTTGCCTACTAGAAGAGGGCCTAAGGTGGGCCTTTAAGGGGCTGGATGGAGGCACTGATTTAGTAGTTAGCCCTCTTGTCTTGGCTGCTTTGGACATGGCATGGGAGGGCCTGGCAGCAGGGCTGGGGATGGCGGCGGGTCCAAGGGTGCTCCGATAAGGGTCCACCACCGTAGTGGGTAAACTTTCTGGGGTCGAGAGAAGAGTTGTAGCAGGGGCAGTTGTAAGAAGTTCAGCTTCGTACTTTTGAGTGAGTTTTCTCGGTTTCGCCAAACTCCAGACACTGGTTTTTTTTTTACCGTGGTTTCGCCAAAAACCGCTGACCGCTAATGTCGGTTCTTATCTTCTTTTTTTTGGGGTAGTCGATCCGACGGCACGCATACGCAAATGCGAAAATCAAAACTGTTCTGCTGTTCTAATCCCGACCGACGCCTAAGCCGCTCGGCCAAAAGCACAGGCCACTACAGCTGCCGTGGGCTGGCCAGCCAGTGGGCTGGGCTGGCTATGAGTGGAAAGTATTATGAGGTATTTGTATGAGGGTAAAACAATTGTTAACTTTTTGTTGACTTTTTTTTGACATAAGTGAAAGAGTCCTCAAGAGTCCCCTTTAGCTTTTTGAACTCTGAAGCAGAAGTAGTATGTAGAAGTAATCTCTCTGGATCCGACCGACCGACCACTTAAACAGCTTCTGCTTCCACGCGCAGCAAGAAAGAGGGAAAAAAATGCCGGCTGATGCTGCTTTTTTTATACCCGAAGCACCAGAGATGACGCCGCGTGGAGTGCATCAGCCGGCCGGGACCGGACTTTGAACCCGCCGACTGCAGGGCTGCCTGACGACAGGACAACCCACTTGTTATGACTGCAGATGCATCCATGAAGGACATTGGGAAGCAATTATATACAAGGTTACACCTCTAACAAAAAGCAAATACACCAGAAAGCTTAAATACAGTAAACGGGAAGACAGGTACAGCCACAGAAGTCAGGGGGCTGGAAGGAGGGTAACCAGGACTGCAACAGTGAATACACTCGAACATCTACATTTATGATAAGTGTACACAACTGTACTATGTTCTTAGTGTTTCACTGTTGCAGTCATTACATTTGGGCAGATTCCCAAAGCTAAGGAAGGGAGGAGGCAATTAGAGAGCATTAGGACAGCTACTAGGCCCTGCAAGACTGCAGTGGCAAAACCAGCTCTGGATTTAGAAAAAATAGGCAAATGCTAATGCTTGGTGAAGGTGTGAACAGAACTCCAGGTAGCAGCTTCTAGGATGCCCCTGGTAAGAACACCTCTGAGAAAGGCTGTTGAAGTAGATGCAGCCCTGGGTGGAATGTGATCTTATCAACCTGCGGGGTAGGTTTTCCATGGTGCTTACAGCAAAAATGAATGCAATGGCTTATCCACTTAGAAATGGTTTGCTTTGAAATGGCCTTCCCCTCTGCCCCCTGCAGCAAAGGCAACTAACAGCTTTTCAGTTTTCCTGAGAGGCGTAGTCCTGTCCAAATAAAATCAAAGTTGTCTGTGCACATCCAAAGAGTGCAGTATTCGTTCTCTTTTGTTCTGTGGATTAGAAAAGAAGGTTGGCAAATGAATGGAACCTTGGGCATAAAGGACGGACTGGTCCTGAGGGACACCCTGTCTGCATGGAAGATGATGAAGGGCTCCACTGCCATGAGGACTTGTAATTAAGGCACTCTTCTTGCTGAAGTGATGGCTAGAAGGAAGGTTGTTTTCCAAGAAAGGAATTTCAACTCTGCAGTTGCAGCGGACTCAAAAAAAGGTAGCGTGAGCTTTTCCAATACAAAGTTAAGGTCCCAGGCTGGAGTAGGGGTTCTCCTGGGTGGTCTTACATTTTTGGCCCCTCTGAGGGGTTGCTTCAGCAGGGGGTGAGAGAAGAGGGGTGGCTAAGTATTATAATGTGCTGAAATGGCCAAGGCATGAATTTTAACAGAAGAAAAGGAAAGGCCCTTGTGAAGAATCTCTTAAGTATTTTAGAATATGCGTTAAGCTGGGCACTGTTGTGCCCATCCAGAGTCTGGCTCCAGGAACAATATCTTTTTCACATTTTAGCATAGGATTTTCTAGTGATAGGCCTCCTTGCCTCCAGAATGACATCCAGCACTTGCTTACTGAGGGATGGTATTGGAGAGCTCAGGTAATTAGCCAGGCTGCAAGGTTCAGGTTTTGAAGCTGGGGGTGCAGAATCTGGCCCTCCTGCTGGGACAGCAGGGAAGGGGTCTGAGGCAGGTGCCATGGTTCCACCAGTGACATACTGTGCAAGAGGGGGTACCAGTGTTAAGGCCAGTCTGGTGCAATGAGTATTGTCCTTGGTTTGTCCTGTTTATTTTTTAGTAGCACTTTCGAGAGGAGAGGCAGAGGGGGAAAGGCAAAAACTGAGAGGCTTTCCCAGGTGAAACACAGGGCATCCACTTTCCAAGTTTGTCTGTGGGGAGTCCTTGTGCAGAATTTGTCCAATTGGTAGTTCTGAGGGGAGCCAAACAGGTCTATCTTTGGGCTCCTCCACTTGTTTCTCAAAATAAATATCTTTGGTCCCAGTTTCCACTCGTGTGGGTCCATGAGATTTCTGCTTAGGTTGCCTGCCAGTGAATTTAGCTTGCATGGCAGGAACTAAGCTTGTAGGTGCACTTGGTAGCTCAAGGCTGTGTTCCACAAAGCCATGGCTAGTCTACAGAGAGGATAAGAGTGGGTTCCCCCCTGCTTGTTTATGTACCACATAACAGTGGTGGTGTCTGTCTTGACCAATTATTTTCCTGGAAGAATGTGGCCCTTGAAGGCTGTCAGAAAATTCTGTACAGCTAACATTTCTTTTTGATTGATATGCAGGTGCATTTGACTCTGGTTCCATTTGCCCTCAATGCACTGCCCTGCCAAGTGAGCCCCCCATGCACAGTCTGTGTCTGTTAAAGTTTGGGCGGCACGGGGTAGAGTGAATGGCAGTCCCTTGTTGTGGTAGCAGGCCTCTGCCCACCAAAGGAACTCTGTCTTTATACAAGGAATGATGGGAATCATTGATTCCAAATCCTGAGAATGTTGACACCATAGGCTTTTTAGATACCACTGTAGTTTCCTCATATGCAGTCTTGCATATGGAATTAGTAGAATGCAAGAGGCCATGAACCCCAGGGCTTGCAGTATTTTTCTTGCAGGTACCTGGGTCTTTGTGGCCAGTAGTTTGAAATAGGCCGTCAAGTAAACTTGTTCTCTGGTGTGAGGTAGGCCCATCTGGAAAGTTGTGTTCAAGCTTGCTCACAGGAATACAATTTGTTGGCAGGGTACTAGTTGACCCCGGTTAGGTTAGCAGTTTCTTTACAAATGCCAGATGATTTAACAGTATGTCCTGGCTTTCTGCCTGGATTAGACAATCGTCCAGGTACGGGTATATATTTGAATATTTCTTTGCCTGCAGAATGCAATAACTGGAGCTAGGCACTTTGTGAATACCCTGGGCACAGTAGATAAGCCAAAGGGCAGTGCAGAGAAAGTACAGTTGTGTACACTTACCATAAATGTGTTGCAGTCATTACATTTGGGTAATCTGCTGGCAGGTTGCCCTCAGTCGGCCTGATTAACAAAGTCTTGGGTCCTGCGTCGGTTGCTGTCCCTTCTTTCATGACGTCAGGAGTATAAAACATGCAGCTGACGTCATTACATCAGTTTTTCTTGCCCCAGATGTCAGGTGTCCCCCAAATAGGGAGCAAAATAAAATTAAAAGCACAAAACATATACCCCCTACCAAAAGCAAATGCACCAAAAAGGCTGTTAGGCATAGTAAAAGAAAGTAGAGATATAGTAAGAGAAAAATAGGGGGCTGGAGGGAGGGTAACCAGGCCTGCAACAGTGAATACACTCGAACATCGACATTTATGGCAAGTGTACACAACTGTACTATGTTCTTCGTGTTTCACTGTTGCAGTTATTACATTTGGGTAGATTCCCAAAGCTATGGTTGGGAGGATGGATTTATACAACATTATTACCAGCTATAAGGCCCTGCAAGACAGCAGTGGCAAAGCCAGCTCTGGATTTAGAGAAAATTGGTAAATGACCATGCTTGGTGAAGGTATGAACTGAACTCCAGGTAGCAGCTTCAAGAATATCCCTGGTAAGAACACCTCTGAGAAAGGCTGCAGAAGTAGATGCAGCCCTGGTGGAATGAGATCTGATCCCCTGGGGATAGGTTTTCCATGGTGCTTACAGCAGAAATGAATGCAATGGCTTATCCATTCAGAAATGGTTAGTTTTGAAATAGCCTTCCACTCTGTCCCTGCAGCAAATGCTACCAGCAGTTCAGATTTTCTTCGGGGTTTAGGCCTGTCCAAGTAGAGTCTAAGTTGTCTGTGCACATCCAATGAATGCAGAATCCATTTCCCTTTGTTCTGTGGATTGGGAAAGAAAGTTGGCAAATGAATGGACTGATTAAGAGCCACACTGGATACCACCTTGGGCATGAAGGATGGATTGGTCCTGAGTGACACCCTGTCTGCATGAAAGATGATGAAAGGCTCCACTGCCATAAGGGCCTGTAATTCAGATATCCCTCTAGCTGAAGTGATTGTTAATAGGAAGACTGTTTTCCAAGAAAGAAATTTTAAATCTGCAGTAGCAGCTGGCTCGAAAGCAGGTAAAGTGAGCTTTTCCAAAACAAAGTTAAGGTCCCAGGCAGGGGTAGGAGCTCTCCTGGGTGGTCTCAAGTTCTTTGCCCCTCTGAGATACTGCTTGAGCAGGGGATGAGAAAAGAGGGGTGGCTCTGTGTTATAGTGAGCTGAAACAGCTGAAGCTTGGATTTTAACAGAGGAAAAAGACATGCCCTTGTGAAGCATCTCAGTTAAGTATTGCAAAATCTGAGGTAAACTGGGTGCCGCTGTGCTCATCCAGGCACAGAATCTTTTCCATTTGTCAGCATAAGATTTTCTAGTACTAGGTCTTCTCGCCTCCAAGATGACATCCATCATAGGTTTGCTGAGGGATGCTAAGGGTGAATTTAAGTGATTATCCAAGCTGCAAGGTTCAATGCTGGGAGCGGAGGGTGCAGAATTTGGTTCTCCTGCTGAGACAGCAAGGAAGGTGCCTGAGGCAGGTGCCATGGATACATTTGTGACGCACTGTGCAGGAGTGGGTACCAGTGTTGGCGAGGCCAGTCTGGAGCAATCAAAATGATTCTTGGTTTATCCTGTTTGACTTTTAGCAGAACTTTGGAGAGCAGAGGGAGAGGGGGAAAGGCGTAGACTGATAGGTTTTTCCAACTGAAGGACAGAGCATCCATTTACCAAACATTTTTGTGAGAAGTCCTTGTGCAAAATTTGTCCAACTGGTAGTTCTGGGGGGGAGGCAAATAGATCTAGGTCAGGGCTCCCCCAACTGCTTATCAACATGTTGAAAATCCGTGGTTCCAGTTTCCACTTGTTTGGGTCCATGAGATTTCTGCTTAGTCCGTCTGTCAGTGTACTTAATTTTCCTGGCAGGAATTGAGCTTGTAGTTGCACCTGGTAGCTCAATGCCGTGTACCACAATGCATGGCTGGTCTGCAGAGGGGGTAGGAATGTGTACCCTCTATTGTTTATGTACCACAATAAAGCCAGTTTTGGTACCACCCTAGTAGTAGATGTTCGAGATTCGGACCTCAGCTAGATTACTATGTGTCAGGGTCCAGGTCGTCTAATGCGCATGACCGGTAGATATTGACGTCACAAAATGCAATAGATAGTCGAAGACCCTAAAAGTCAAGCGCTGAAACAACACATACACAAAACATGCACAATATATACCACCATATATATCCAAAAATATAAGCATGTAACAACACCTACCAAACCACTAACAACAAAACAGGTACAATATATACAAAAATAATATTGCAAACCATACATATACAAAACCCTAAACATGTAAACTCACCACAGATACAAGAGGAAAAATCATTGCATGTAGCAGTGGGAAATTGAATAGGTACAATGGAATAGGGAAACTGGCAATTTATATTAATTATGAAACTGTCAACAACATGCCGTCCCAAAGCAGAGCAGTGGAGGTCCAGCCAAATTCTAAGGCATAGGAAGCTGCTGAATGCCTGTAAAAACATGCAGAGCAAAAACTAAAAGTAGCTTACATGTTGTAGGAAGGAAGGATAATATGTTGAGTGTGAAGAAGCTACTGAATGCCTAGAAAAAAGCCAGACTCTCCTCTCCTAGATTCCCCTGACAATATTGTAATGCAAGTGCCCCTCCAGTAAATCCTAGCCCAATCTCAGCCCTAGCTGGCTTGCCATGATGGGAATAAGCAAAAACAATGCAATGATGAAATAAACAAAAAAACAATTTCTTGCAAAATCAAATAGAGATATTGCCTGTGAAACAGGCTTGCCTGAGAGAATCTTTTCCTTTATTTTTAACTACTGCAAAAAACGAATAAAAATCTAATATGTGCAAAAAATAAGCCTTTGAAACTATACAACACCTAAAAGCAAGATCTTTAAAAGTTTATTACCAGTAGTGGAAGAAAATCGTAGGCAATCAAAACCCATTTTAAAACTAAAACTGCCTAGAAACCAGCAGAGGCATAAAGAAAAATTAGAAAAGTATGACAACCCAGAAAGACACAAAGGTCTTGCAGCTCAGCAATAGGGCAAAAAAAGCAGACACCTTCTTGAAAAGAGCTCAGTTTCCAGTAGCTCCAAGCTGGGTCTGTTTGCTCAGAGTCTTTTAGCACACAATTGAAAAGGAAAAGAAGTAAAGTTTTCAACACAAAATTGACATCCCAGCAGGTAGGTTGCTCTCAAAACAAAAGGACAAAGGATGCCTCTAATGTGCAGTAGGAAAAAGAAGATCCAAACAATTGGAATTCTTTTGAATAGTGAAGAACAAACAAATGTCCAATAATTCTTTGAGGAAATGAACAGAATTGTCCAAAATTTCAATCTGAATTCTCCATTGAGTAATTATGTAAATTCTAAAATCTCAATCTCTGTATCCCCATCCCAAAAAGAAGTCTTGTGCAAGCTTGACCCAAATTAAAAAAAAAGAACCGCTCTAAAGGCTGCTGAAACATTTGATTGAGCTTGCAGTGAAGAAAAACACTCCCCCTTCTCTTTCACAAGAACTTGGAGCCCCTGCCCTCACTGCACGTCTAGAGCGACCCCCTAACTGAGCTATCATAAGCAGGATATGTCCACCCCCCCTCCCGCCTCTTTCTACTAAAGCCACTTTGAACTGTGCCCCTACAAATCTAACCCTTTAGCTAGACTCCCTCAGCAAAACCCTGCAAAATCTTTAAACAACTTCCACAAAACTAAGCTTGGTGGCAAGTCCTTTCCACAGAATTCTCCAAAAGCTTTAAAACAGTCTAACATTTTAACACCAAGCATCCTAATCGATCAAACACAACATGCTAAAAACTTGGCATCTAAATCCCTATTAAAGGCCTGTACAGCTCATGAAGCCTCCAATCAAAGAGAAGCTTACCCGAGGAGCACATTACAGCATAAACCACCCCTACTTACACAACAAAAAATGCTTTGTTGCCACATCCAGCCACTTGTTTTACACTCAATACCAAATCCACAACTTGCCACCAAAGCATCCACCTTAGATTTCACCAGAAAGAAGGTAATAAGATATTTTAAATACTTTGACAAGCAAATATGAAACCATGGATTCAGTAGTGAAAGAGTATCAGTGGATACCCACCTCTTAAGCTTCCCTACTATTTTAAGCCCTTTCTTCTTTTTTTAACACAGGATTTTTTTTCACCTTTAGCCTTTTGGGAAATAGTTTCCCCCTATAACTTAGACTCTTATACAAATATTTATGAGCTTCATCAGTTATGAGGGAGCAGGCAGGAAAGATAGAGCTGCAGTCAGGGGAGGCAGAATCAGAAAAAAAACATCAGCCACATAAAACCACACAGCTAAGCCACAAAGGCCTATGGAGGCCTTTCCTGGAGTCTAAATAAAGGTTTTCCCTGAGTCAGAGTAATCCTGGCCTTGCAATGAAAAGTCCCCTGAATCTCCATAGAAAGAAAATGAACTGGAATAAAGTGGTCGAATTGGAATCAAATCCTCAGGAATATCATCATAGATCAAAGAAGGATCAGACTGAATAGGATTCCACAGAAGATTCACAGAAACTTCTGCAACCCTCAAACTGTCTCAAAACCCTCTCAAACTCAGATTCCACCTAATCTTCTATATCATAGGGGGCTAATCATTAATCAGCCATTCCTAATCATCTTACATATGTTTCTTAGGTACAGAACCTGAAATGGTAGGAGAAGCTCCTGAAAGAAGCTGAAGTAGGCCCTAAGAGGGCCTGAACTCAGATAGAAGTTAGAGTAACAGAAGAGCCCTAACTACCTTGGGGGAAGAGGGAAGACCTGAGTCACCTGAGCCTGGCCCCCCTGGCCTGGCCCTGAGAAGGCACATCCTGTCCTGGTAGTCTATCCAAACTGCCTCTGAAACCTCCAAAACTCCTGGCCCTCCCTCTCCAGGTTCCTCACCCGACAAGAACCGGCGATCCGCCTTCACTGTTTTATCCCCCTGGCTTGCGCTGTTTGCGGCAGCGCTTATGGCATGCAGCGGCGGCATAACGGCTCCAAGCTACCCAAACAGCTCCCCAGCACTATCTAGCTTCCTCTTATAGCTTGTTAAATCTAGCACAACCAACAACAACAAACACGCCAGCAAAGGGGTCAACAAAAACACACAATACAATGTATGATATATGGCACTATATCTGCCTGCTTCACGGTAACACTTACCCACAATTTTTTCTGACATCCGTTTTTCTGACAAACAAAAAAAAAAAAAGGCACAAAAAACAAACTTAGTCAACGAGTTTTCTCCAACTCTCTGAAGGGCGGTGAAAAAATCTCCACCTGCACCTCGCAAAATTGCTGCTTCTGCCAAAATGCAAAAAAAATCGAGGATATATGGCGCCGTGGGTCATGCGCAGTAGTACCTGGCTGACGTGGCGTCAGTCTAACGCGCCTGACGACCGAGCCAGCCTTATACTCTGGGTATTCGCGACTGACGCTGCGGACTATACCCAATAGTCAGGACTGCAGCAATGGAAGACGAAGAACATCCGTGGTGTTGTCCATCTTTACCATTAGTTGTCCTGGATGAATGTAGTCCTTGAAGGCTGTCAGAGCATTCTGTACAGCTAACATTTCTTTTTGATTGATATGCAGGTGCACTTGATTTTGGTTCCATTTGTCCTGAATGCACTTCCCTGCCAGGTGAGCCCCCCATGCATAATCTGATGAGTCTGTAGTTAGGGTTTGGGCGGCAGGGGGTAGTGTGAACGGCAGTCCCTTGTTTTGGTGGCAGGTCACTGCCCACCACAGGAACTCCAGGCGTAGGCAAGGTATGATAGGAATCGTTTCCAGGCTGTGACAATGTTGACTCCATAGACTTTTTAAGTACCACTGAAGTTTCCTCATATGCAGTCTTGCATATGGAATTAGAAGAATGCAGGAGGCCATGAACCCAAAGGCTTGCAGTATCTGTCTTGCAGATAAGCAGGGTTTTTGTGGCCACTTGTTTGAAGTAAGTTACCAAACGAATTTTCTTTTCTGGCGTGAGGAGCGCCATCTGGGCAGTTGTATTCAAGCTTGCGCCCAGGAATGTTATCTGTTGAGAGGGTGCCAGTTGTGATTTCTTTTCGTTTATGGTGTATCCCAGACAAGTTAGAACCCTTTTTACAAACGTCAGGTGATTTAGACGTATGGCCCGTTTTTCTGCCTGAATAAGACAACCGTCCAGGTATGGATATATTTGAATATTTCTTTGCCTGCAAAATGCAAATACTGGAGCCAGGCACTTTGTGAATACCCTGGGCGCAGTAGACAAGCCAAAGGGGAGTGCAGAGAACTGATAATGCAAGTAGCCTGCTTTGAAGCATAGGTATCTTCTGCAAGATTCCCTGATTAGGATATACAGGTAAGCTTCTTTTAAATCTAGAGTTGCCAACCAGGCATCTTTGCCTAGCATAGGAAGTAACTGGTGAAGTGTCAGCATCTTAAATTTTGGAATGTCCAGAAAGGTGTTTAGAGTAGACAGGTCCAGAATTGGACGCCATGATTTGTCTTTTCTGGGTACCAGGAAAAGCATGGAATAGAAACCTTGTCCCTTTTCCTCTTCTGGTACTGGTTGAATAGCCTCCATGTTTAAGAGGGAAAGTACTTGTTTCTGAGCATCTGCCCACTGATTTGGGGAGAGGTTTGGCCACCCGTTTGTTGTTGGCAATGTATGGAAATGATATCTGTATCCCTGGGACACTATACTTAAAACCCATTTGTCCTGGGTTATGAGTTTCCAGTTTTATGCATGAAGAGCTATCTTTCCCCCCAAAGGGGTGGCTAAAAGGTAAATGCTTGGTAATTTTAAAGGAAAATCATTGAGACTGTTTACCATAGGGGGGTGTCGTTATTTCCTGTTTTGGAAGTGAAAGCCCCCCTTTGCTTAGTTCGGAGAGTCCCTTGGGACTGAAACCTGGTGCTTTTGATGAGTCTGAGTTTGGCTTGAGTGGATCTGGAAGGAGCTGGAAAGGACCAATTTTTAGTAGGCCAGTGCCTACTAAATCTTGGAGGTTGCACTTGTAAGAAATCTTTTACAGTTTGCATAGATTTAGCTTTATCTTCCATCTTTTTTAGAACTTCTTCAGCCTTAGTGCCAAACAGGTGGTCCTGATTTAAAGGAGCATCCAACAATTTTGCTTTAACCTGATCAGGCAGAGATTTGCTCCTTAAGCCAAGCATGTCTTCTAAGCACAGACCCAGTAACAGCAGCCCTGTAAGAGGCCTCTAAAGAATCAAAACCACATTGCAAAGTAGGTTTTCCAACTTGTTCAGCAGAATGCAATAAATCCTGTAAATCTTTATTTTCCAGTCAGAAATCAACATCATCTTCTGTTTGAGCAGTCCAATATGTCGTTGATATTTTAACATATGAAATTGGCAGTTTAAAGCCCTGATTGCCAAGGTTTCAGAAGTATAAACCTTTTTACCCCATCTATCCAGCGCCCTGGAGACCATCAGAAGGGGTAGGAGTTTTAGCAGTAGAAGCCTTAACGCCCTTGGGCCCCTGAGAAATGGTTTCTGGATCCGCAACAGAATTTTTGAAAAGGAACTTGTGGGACTCAGGAACCCTGTAGTATCTGTCAGGTTTACTACGAGCCAGAGGCAGGGAATCAGGGGCCATACTGGATTCCGCAAACACATCAACAATGTCTAGTACAGGAGGTAGAGCCAAAGGCCTATGCTGAGGTAGAAGGAAGAAATCCCTAAGCCTCTTTTTAGATTCAGAAAATTCCTGACTCTCACAGAGAAAATGATCCCTTAAGGTAAGTAACGTTTCTCCAAAAGAAAAGTCCCCGCCCGGGGCGGGGGGGGGGGGCAGAGGGGATGGAATCCTCTGCATCAGAATCCTCATAAGTAGGCATGGACAAAACCAGGTCATTGGAAGAATTAGGGAAAAAAAAAGTCCTGATCAGAAGATTCATAGTCAAACTCAGCCCCAGGCCTCTTAAAAGGGGGGGGGGGGGGGGGGCTGACTACCCCTGATTAGAGAAATAAAATCTTCAGCCATTTTGATCATTTGTTTTTTAGGCATAGGGGCCTGAACATGTGGCCTGGGAATCATTTTTTTAGACCTAGATCGAGATTTAGGCTGTAGTATGGAAGGTGGAGTCGGTTTAATATGCAAGTCTGTAGGCCTGAATATCCCTCAGAAGCCGGTGCCTGCAGAGCGGCTCTGGACTCATCCAAGGTAGAGACATCCGCGGGTTCCATAGGAGAAGCATCTTGCGCCATACCGGACTCCGAATGGGTCTTAGTAGAGGCCTGTGAGTCAGAAGTAGCCAGTATCAGGGGCTGCGAAAGCGCCTCAATGAGTACCGGCGAACTGGCGACTGGCTTAGGAGAAGCGTTGTCGGCAGTATTGGACCTCAACGGCTGTCTGTCTTTTTCTTTGCATTTTTTCGGAATTCCAGTAGTCTGATGGCTAACCAACATCATTTCTGGATAATTAAACCAAGAACTGAAATATTTAGACACAAAAATGTACCGATGACTGACAGTGCGCTGATTAAATAAAGCACAAAACCGATAGCAAGGTACGTCATGGTCAGGGCCTAGGCAAGGAATACAGTAGAAATGAAAATCGTTATGAGGCATTTGCTTTCCACAAGTAATGCAATTATTAACTTTTACTGACATCGGTAAGGAGCATGAAAAAGTTTCCCCAACAGGGTACTTGGCTTTAAGTTGAAGACTTTGGTTCTGAAACTCGAAAATGAAAATTTCAGGAGTCGGCCGACCGGCACTTGCGAACTGCTTCTGTTTCAGGCACCACACAGCAAAAAGACTGATGTAATGGCATCGGCTGCATGTTTTATACCCCTGACGACCTGACGTCATGGAAGAAGAGACAGCAACCGACGCAGGACCCAAGACTTTGTTAATCAGACTGACTGAGGGTAACCTGCCAGCAGATTACCCAAATGTAATAACTAACAGTGAAAGACGAAGAACATGTGATAGTGCATGCAGCCTGCTCTTTAGCGTACGTATTTTCTGCAAGATTCCTTTATTGGGATGTGCTGGTAAGCTTCCTCCAATGTTACCAACCAGGCATTTTTACCTAGCATGAGAAGCAGCTGATGAAGTTAGCATTTTGAATTTTGGGATTACCAAAAAGGTGTTTAGAATAGACAGGTCCAGTACAGGACGCCAGGAGTCGTCTTTTCTGGGTACCAGAAAACATCTTGAGTAAAAACCTTGTCCCCATTCCTCTGCTGGGACAGGCTGAATAGTCCTGATACTTAGAGAGAGAACCTGCTGTTGAGCTTCTGCCCACTGATTTGGGAGTCGGTCTGGCCTACCGTTTGGGGTTGGTAAGGTGTACAAGTGGAATCTGTATCCTTGGGAAACTATACTTAAAACCCATTTGTCTTGGGTAATGAGTTCCCAGTTTTTTGCATGCATGGCGATCTTTACCCCTAAAGGAGCAGTCAGTTGAGCAGGGCTTAGAAGTTTTAAGGTTAAGTCATTGTGACAGTTTACCACAGGGGGGTGTCTTGCTACTTCCAGCTTTGGAAGTGGGAGCCCCCCCACTGCTGAGGCCTGTGAGTACCTTGAGACTGTAGCCTAGGTGGTCTGCTGTTCCTGGGTTTGGACGGAGAAGGCCTGGACGAGACAGAAAAGGACCAGTTCTTAGAAGGCCAATGCCTACTTAATCTGGGAGGCTGTACTTGCAGGAAATCTTTAGCAATTTGCATAGATTTAGCTTTTTCCTCCATCTTTTTAACTCATTCACTCCGGAGCAGCTCAGGAAAAGCTGCCTGCTTAATTCCACCATAGGAACAACAGTGCAGCCTGAGCTCATTTTCAGAAAATCCATTTGTAAAACCATAAAGAAAACAAATGTTCATAACTCTTTAACTATAAGAGCTAGACTAAAAATGTAAACACGAAAGTTGTTCAGCAGACACTGACCTTTCCAACAGTATAAATGTTGATAGTGTATATTAAAGTCGTTATTAAATATTTGGCAAGGAATGCTGATATTGTGCATATTTTTTACCTTTTTGGAAAAACAAAGCACAATATCTTGGTCAATGTGCCATGCAGACCCATACAATTTGAATGTAATTTGTTAATATGAATGTCAGCTTTAAAATGATACCTTAACCATTACTGTGTGATGTTCCTTTCTTAAGATATTCTCAGAAATATGATTAATATATTATTTTTTCATAATTGATAAACAAAGCATAATATCTCATCACCTGTAACAGACAGAGCCTATGTATCAGTGTAGAAGTTGTGCATCTGAATGTCAGCTTCAAAATGATGCATCATTTGTGTGATCACCATGCTCCCTTGCAAAGATATGGGCATAATAATGAAAAGTATTGTAAATGTATAATTTTCATAACCGTACAAGACTAAACAAACTGTGATATCTTTACATGTGTAGAGTGCACAGGCATTGTTCTTTTACCATGTTGTAAGTAGTAATACTGTCTTCAAAATGAGGTATTACTTGGCACACTGACATGCTCCCTTGCAAAGTTATTTACCAAAATATGAAAAAAAAAAATTCCATAACATAATTCCAAACAAACTTTGATATCTGCCTATGAGTACAACATACAGGCACCATTCTTTTATCATGTTAGAACTATAAATAATCTTTTCAAAATGAGGTATTACTTAACACAGTCAGATGCTCCCTTGCAAAGTTATTTACCAAAATATGAAAAAAAAAATCATAATTTCCATAACCTAAGTCCGAAACAAACTCTGATATCTGCACATGAGTACAACATACAGGCACCATTATTTTACCATGTTAGAACTAACGGTACTGTCTTCAAAATGAGGTATTACTTAGCACATTCAGATGCTCCCTTGCAAAGTTACTTACCAAAATATGAAAAAAAATCATAATTTCCATAACCTAAGTCCAAAACAAACATTGATGTCTGCACATGTGTACAACATACAGGCCCAATTTTTTTAGCATGTTAGAACTATAAATAATCTTTTCAAAATGACGTATTACTTAGCACATTCAGATGCTCCCTTGCAAAGTTATTTAGCAAAATATGAAAAAAAATCATAATTTCCATAACCTAAGTCCGAAACAAACTTTGATATCTGCACGTGTCAAACATACAGGCACAATTCTTTTACCATGTTAGAACCAGCAATACTGTCTTTAGAATGAGATATTACTTGGCACATTCAGATGCTCCCTTTCAAAGTTATTTACCAAAAGATGAAAAAAATCATAATTTCCATAAGAGTCGTTTGCCAAGCTCAGAGAAATGAATTTTACACAACACATTTCATAATAGTGTTTTACTTACTATATTGGTCCGACTTGGTCATGGGTGTTTTCCATTCTTCTCACAAGCTGCATGTTAGCAATCTTGCATGGCTCTCCTCACGCCATTGTGGAGGTTGGTCTAGAACAACGCAATGCCCTCCTCAGTTAGGTGAATGCCATCCATTCTGAACAGGTGAACATCTTCCGTGGTGATGCCGAAGACAGAAGACAGTCTTACCTTATCTGAAATAAAGCATGGGTGGACACTGACAAGGGTGCATAGCCAGGCCACATGTAGAGAGAAAAAGCAGAGTAAGGACCGCCGCTCCCCTAATATGCCAAGGACAGGCACGGGGCTTCAGGTCGTGGGCGTCTGAAGTGTCCCATACCGATATACACACACACATATATATATATATATATATATATATACACACACACACACACACACACATATATATATATATATATATATATATATACACACACACATACAGGAAAAAACATCAGGGGGTTTGGGGGATAACTAGATGATGAAGGAGGTGGCTTGCAAGGACTACAAGCAGAGAAAAAACACAATCTGACTTGTGCATTCATCAATGTGATAACGACTTCTACTTATGTGAATAACAGTTACAGCAGCTGAGACTTTTACCAAAAAAGTGATAATGACTCACTGCTATATTGGAACTGCACTTATTGCTAACGTGATAATGACCTTCCTTTCAGTACTGCAAAGTTATGCATGCTCAGACAAAGGTGATAATTGCTGCATATAACCTGTACATAACTTGTTGACTAGGCATTCATTATATTACCTTGTGCAGCTGTTGTGTAACACAGACTCATTATCAGCAAGGAGAACACCTGAGTAATTCAGTAAAATAGTATAACACTTACATATTACTGACCCTTTCCTCCCACCTAAATTCCACACGTGACTGAAAAAGCCAGGAAAAATGCACAAGCACTTCCCTGATACAAGCACCTAAATAAAATGGTTCCCCCAAACAACCCTTCACATACATTTCTGGAAAGGAGGGCTGATTCAGGTAGCATAGGGCCACAAATCCTATCAAAGTAGAGGATGCAAACACAGAAGTGACCTGGTATCTGCATTTCACTTGCAAATGCACATGCACCACAATTAAAGATTCACCCAACTGACCCTTTCAGTAGAACGTTAAGGTATTCACCCAAGCGACCCCTTCAATAAAATGTTGATGTATGCACAAGCACCTGAATGAAATATTTCCCCAAACTACCCTTCCATAACATTCCCAGCATTCCTCAGTAGAGAAGACTTTCAGTTGATATTATTCAGGAGAACCAAAATATATGTGCAGAACCTTGGATATATTTATCAGCAATGTTCTTGTTATCCAGCATTCCAACATTTCTAGAGACTGTTATTTACCACCAATGTTCTTAAAGATAGTATTTGGATATAACATGGCTGAGGGTAAAACAGTACATACTACTTATACACATCTGGCAAAAGCTTTTGATGCAATCTTCCACTCAGGGATCAGACAAATATACTGAGTTAGGCATGAATAACATCAGATGGATAAACTGGCTCACTGACAGGACACATGCTGTCTGGATAGATGAACCCACCTCCAATAAGATAACTTTTAGTAGCTATGCCCCACACGGCTCAGTGTTGAGACCTCACCTGTTTGGTATATACTTTTCTGAAGTGAAGGCCAATCAATGTTGGGGTCCTCAGGCTCACCAAATTAGTCAATAACTGTAAGCTTGGAGCAATCACTGAATCCCCAAATGTGGTTGACATGTTATATGCTGCAATGTTACAATCTCTTCAACTTGCACCCTGCATATGTTGTTATTGTTTTGGTATGTATTTCTAATGACCAAACATAGAGAAATCTGAAAATGATTCCACTTGTCCAAAAAGTAATGTATGATCAACAGCAGTCCCATTAATTCCACTAACTGTTCTCCCTGTAATGTGTTTTTTTTAATGTTCTGCAGATTTGTTCAGAGTCCAGCATGATCTTGCTTTGTTTTTCTGCAAGAATTTATTTTAATTAAAATGATAGACGTGATGGGATAATTGACAAGGCTATATTCATAACACTGAGCTAGAAACAAGGTGAGATATAGTAAAAATGCATGTTACATGACACGTTGATGCAACGGTCAGCATCTTTATACCCCCTCCCATCTAAAAATATGCTCACCTTTTTATGCAGTGAAAATATACTTTGATTTGCACATAGCCTAGACTCATGTGCACCTACAGGTTAGCGGAGGATTGAAACCAAATACTAAAAATGCCACAACTCCTGAGCTGGTTGACTGCAAATGTACTGAATTTCTGTGTGGTTTGAATATCCCCTCCCTATCCTTCCACATCAGCTGTACCACTTCTCTTTTGTAGTCCAAGCTATTTGGAAGCTATGCTAAATGAGAGTAATATTTTTTTATTGCAAAAGTGGTAATGCACACTATAATCATCCACAGCAATTATAACAGTATAGGAATGTATCTTTCATCAAAATACACATGCCAAAGAAAAATATATTATATATATTTATATGTTTATATATTAGTAGGGCTAGTACATAATATAGAGAGAGAAATGTAATCCAGTTTAACATGCAAGTCAATTTCAAGAAATTGAAAGTCCTCCTCTACCAACAATGTATAAACAGACATATTTTCGAAAAGGCTCTTCAAGTACACACACATGTGCAGTTATCTTCACAAAAGCTTGACAATCATATGCAACAACTATTTTTGTTCTTCCATTATGCTTATTACTCTGCTGTTCCAAATGGGCACATATAAGCTAACTTTAAGAAAAGGCAAACATGCACAGCATACAACCACATGCTAAAAAAGATACAAAAAAATAAACGAACTTGCACAAAAAGCCGCTAAAAAGCCGTAACTCTTTGAGGACGCTAAATACAACCATATGCCCCATGCTCTGTTCTATGTAAAACTACTACTATCTACAGATAAAAAAAACATGGAAAATGTAGGCTTTGATGAAGACTTTACACTGCAGAACTTTACACCCTAGTATCAAGGATCATTCTGAGCAGCTGCCGATAGATGTTTATCGAGAGACACATGTACACCGCCTATGTCACCAAAGATCTTAACTAAAGCCAAACACCAACATGAGTTCTGAATTTCAAAATACTTTTAACTCTTGTCAATTAAAACACAGCAATACCAATTCCATATATTAAAAAGCACACAGGCCAAACTCGTGGCCTTCAGAGATAGAGAACAGTGACATACAAATAGCTCAGCAAAAGTACAGTTTTGTACCTACCATAAATGTAGATGTTCGAGGATCCACATTGCTGCAGTCCTAACCATTGGGTAGTCCGCTGTCCAGTCGGCCCGAATACCAAAGTATATGGCTGACGTCGGTCAAGGCGCATTAGACTGATGTCAGGACGTCAGGGTACTAATGCGCATGACCAACGTCATATCCTCAGTCTTTTCTTGCCCCAGATGTCAGAAGACCCTAAAAAGACAAGGCCTAAACCAAAAACACCAAAAAACCCTGCACCAAACATATATACAATATATACAAATTTACAAGAATATAGCGTAACCCACGCCACCACCCCTAAACACAGAGGGGAAGGAGGGAGGGTAAATTGGACTGCAGCAATGTGGATCCTCTAACATCTACATTTATGGTAGGTACAAAACTGTACTATGTTCTTCATTCCACATTGCTGCAGTCCTAACCATTGGGTAGAATCCCAAAGCAGAGGTAAGGGAGGCTGGCAAATCATAAGGAAGCAGGAGCTGTCAACATGCCTTGCAAAATAGCTGTGGCAAAACCAGCCCTAGATTTAGAGTAGAGAGGAAGGTGGTAATGCTTAGAGAAAGTATGTACTGAACTCCAAGTAGCTGCCTCCAAAATATCCTTAGTTGCCACCCCTTAGAAATGCTGTAGAAGTGGCAGTAGCCCTAGTGGAATGAGGCCTAATCCCAGCTGGAATCTCCTTGCCATGATGGAAATAACAAAAAGAAATGCAAAACCCAATCCACTTAGAAATAGTTTGCTTAGACACAGGCTTGCCCTGAGAACTCAAAGCAAAAGAAACAAACAACTGCTGAGACTGCCTGAAATCCTTAGTCCTGCTTAAATAATAACGTAACTGCCTATGTACATCCAAAGTGTGCAAAATCTTTTCTCCCTTATTTTGGGGATCTGCATAGAAAGTAGGCAAATGAATAGTTTGGTTTAAAGCCACACTAGAAACCACCTTAGGCATAAAGGAAGGATTAGTACGTAATGATACCCTATCCTTATGGAAAATCAAAAAGGGCTCTACTGCCATAAGGGCCTGCAACTCAGAAACCCTTCTTGCAGAAGTAATAGCCAACAAAAAAGCAGTCTTCCATGACAAGTATTTCAATTCAGCAGTAGCCGCAGGCTCAAAAGGTTGTAGAGTAAGTTTTTCCAACACAAAATTGAGATCCCAAGCAGGAGTAGGAGCTCTACGGGGGTCTTATATTCTTTGCCCCTCTAAGAAACTGCTTGAACAAAGGATGCGAAAACAATGGAGGGTCACAATCATAGTGAGCTGAAATTGCTGCAGCATGAATCTTAATGGAAGAGAAGGACAAACCTTTGTCCAATAACTCAGTAAGATATTGAAGAGCCACACTCAAATTAGGCTCAGAAATCTCCAAATTCTTTGCTGCACTCCAAAATAAAAATCTCTTCCATTTTTCTGCGTAAACTTTCCTTGTACTAGGTCTTCTGGCTTCCATAATCACATTTAAAACTTGTTGAGGAAGTTGAGACCTGCTGTGTTTCAAAACAGAATATGCCATGCTGTTAGATGAAGAGAGTGAAGCTTGACATTGAGCAGGTGCCCGTCCTTCTGAGATAACAGGTGTGGAATCAAAGGTAAAGGCCATGGAGGCTTCCTTACCAGACTCCTTAGTAGTGGGTACCAGTGTTGCCGAGGCCAATCTGGAGCTATTAAAATCATCCTTGGCTTGTCTTGTCTGACCTTTAGGAGCACCTTTGGGAGAAGAGGCAGAGGTGGAAAGGCATACACATGAAGATTTTTCCAACTGAAAGAAAGAGCATCCACTTTCCAAGCTGTATGATGAAACCCCTTTGTGCAAAACTTTGGCAGCTGGTGGTTTAGTGGAGAAGCGAACAGATCTATGTCTGGAGTTCCCCATGACACTGTCAATGTCTGAAATACATGAAGATCCAGTTTCCACTCGTGGGGATCCATGATTTGCCTGCTTAACACATCTGCTAAGGAGTTCTGTGCTCCCGGCAGAAACCTTGCCTGAAGAGTTAGTTGCAAGCTGAGCGCAGTCTCCCATAAAATCATTGCTTGCCTGCATAGAGGATAAGAATGTGTTCCCCCTTGTTTGTTGATATACCACATGACAGTTGTGTTGTCTGTTAGAATCAACACCTGCCCAGGAAGAAGTAACTCCTTGAAAGCCATTAATGCAAACTGGACTGCTAACATCTCTTTCATGTTGATATGTAGATGCTGTAGTCTGGCAGGCCACTTGTCTTGTATCCACTTTCCATTTAGATGAGCTCCCCAAGCAATGTCCGAGGCATCTGTCGTTAAAATCTGATTCGCCTCTGGCCGGGTCACAGAGAGTCCCTTGTTTAGGTGACATTCCTGAGCCCACCACAAAATTCTTTTGAATGCAAGGTATTATTTGAATGACAGTGTCCAAAACCTGGCAGTGCTGTGTCCACACATTTTTGAGATACCATTGCAGCTTCCTCATATGCAGTTTGGCATTGGGAAGCACCAGAATACAAGATGCCATGAACCCTAAGGCTTGAAGGACTGTCCTTGCAGTCAGCCCGGACTGAAGAGATAGTTGATGGAAGTAACTGGAAAGATTCTTTTGTTTGTCCGGGGTTAAAAAGGCCATCTGGGCTGCTGTATTCAGTCTCACACCCAGAAAGCACATGTCTTGAGAGGGTACTAGACTGGACTTTATTTCGTTCACAGAATACCCTAGGCATCTTAGCACTGCTATGACATATTCCAGATGCTGTAGAAGGTCTTCCTTTTCTTGAGCCAGAATCAGGCAGTCGTCCAAGTAAGGATAGATTTGAATTCCTTTTAGCCTGAAGTAAGCTATCACTGGAGCCAGAACCTTTGTGAATACTCTGGGCAGTAGATAAGCCAAAGGGCAATGCAGAGAACTGATAATGAGAATTTCCAGCTCGAAACGCAGATACTTCCTGCAACTTAGTCTTATAGGCACATGAAGGTAAGCTTCCTTGAGATCTAAAGTTACCATCCAATGATCTTTGCCCAGCAGAGGTAAAAGCTGTTGTAACGTCAACATCTTGAACTTGGGAATGTCCAGATAAGTGTTGAGGATAGATAAATCCAAAATTGGTCTCCACGTGTTCCCCTTCTTTGGTACTAGGAACAGGCGAGAATAAAATCCTAAGCCCCTTTCTGGTACAGGGACTGGCTGAATGGCCCCTATTTGGAGTAACAGAGAAATTTGCTTGTGAGCCTCTTTCCTTTGTGGAGGGGGAACGTCTGGCATGCCTTTGAAAGGGGGCAATGTATGGAAATAAAACCTGTAACCGTGGTGAATGATATCCAACACCCATCTGTCTTGAGTGATTAAATCCCAATTTTCTTTGAAAAGAGACAGTCTTCCTCCCAAAGGAGCTGCCAGACGAGAATCTACTGGCAGCTGAAAAGGCAGGTCATTGGGTCTGTTTACGAAAGGACTGACCCCTGCCCTCACCAGAAGTCTGAGCAGGTGAACCCCCTGTTCTAGGCCTAAAAGAACCTTGAGCTCTGCCCCTACCACGTCTAGACCTACCCCTAGACTGAGAATCATAAGCAGGATATGTCCATCCCTTAGTAGGCCAATTTCTACTAAACTTCGGTGGCTGCACCTGCAAAAAATCTTTAACAGTTTGCATAGACTTAGCTTTGTCCTCCATTTTCTTTAAAACTGCTTCCACAGGTGAACCAAATAACACATCAGACTGTAAAGGAGCATCCAAAATCCTAGTCTTAACATGCTCTGCTAAATTCTGATCCCTCAACCAGGCATGCCTGCGAAGAACAGAACTAGTGGCAGCCACCCTCGAGGAGGCCTGCACAGCATCAAAACCACATTGCAAAGAATGCTTACCCACTTGTTCAGACACATGAACTAAATCCAGCAACTCTTTACATTCTATACCTTCCGCCAAAGCATCCACCTTAGATTTCAATTGTGAAAGGAGATAATTTTGATATTTTAGCATGTGAAACTGACAATTCAACGCTCTCATGGCTAAAGTGGAAGTAGTATACACTTTCTTTCCCCACCTATCCAAAGCCCTTGCCTCTTTATCAGTGGGAACAGGATTTTTAACAACAGAGGCCTTAACACCTTTAGGCCCCTGAGAAATAGTTTCGGGTCTGCCCTAGGACTCTTAAACAGATACTTATGAGCTTCAGGCACCCTATAGTACCTATCAGGTTTAACAGGGCAGGAGGCAAAGAATCAGGGTTCAGGGAAGCCTCTGCAAAACATCTTCCACCACATTCAACACAGGAGGTATAGCTAAGGGCCTATGCTGGGGTAAAAATAAGAATTCCCTAAGCCTTTTCCTGGAATCAGAGTAATCTTGGCCTTCCCATTTAAAGTGCTCCCTCATGGAATGCAGAGTCTCTGAAAATGAGAAATCCTCAGGAGGAGAAGCTGTAGGAGTGGAATCATCCACATCAGAATCAGAATAAGGAGGATACTCCTGCAAGTCTTCCACAGAAGACTCAGAAGCCTCTGAACACTGTTCAAAACTCTCAAACTCAGGTTCCACCCTAGGCCTCTTATCAGGAGGGGGCATAGAGCCTCTAATCATAGTAATTAAGTCTTCTGCCATTTTAAGCATATGTTTCTTAGGCACAGAACCTGAGGTGCTAGGAGAAGCCCCACTGAAGCTAAACTTGGCCTACCTCTCAAAGAAGTTTTGGAAACAGAAGGAGAGGCTCTAACTACCTTGGGAAGAGAGGGAAGAACAGTTACCTGAGAAGCCCCTCAGCCTGGCCTACCTCCTGAGAGGGCACATCCTGTAACAGTAAAGTCTCTGCCTGAGACTCCAAAGAAACTCCTGGCAAAACCTCTGGCTCCACTGAGCCTTCTAAAGAACCGACGTCCGGGACTGCCGGTTCATCAACCCTAGGCTTTGCTGTTTTGTCCTTGCGCTTTTTGGAGGTTGCGCCGGAGCATCCGACGGCATTTTATAATTACAACGCTTCCCAAACACTAACCTGGCACAGTCTAACCTTCCCTTAATAGTGCGTTTGTTAAATCTAGCACAAGAGCGGCAACCAACAACGTCGTGCTCAGGCCCTAAAGGTATACACAAAGTATGGTAATCCCTATGAGGTATCTGCTTCCCACAAGAAATACAGTTATTCACTTTTTCTGACATCCGGTTAAATACTGAGGCAAGAAAAAACCAAAATGTTCCCCAACGGGGTACTTAGCCAACTTTGATTCGGTCTGAAACTCCGACTTCGGAAATATTTCAGAACGCCAACCTGCACTCGCAAAACTGCTTCTGCATCGGACCATGCGGCAAAAAAGACTGAGGATATGACGTCGGTCATGCGCATTAGTACCCTGACGTCCTGACATCAGTCTAATGTGCCTTGACCGACGTCAGCCATATACTTTGGTATTCGGGCCGACTGGACAGCGGACTACCCAATGGTTAGGACTGCAGCAATGTGGAATGAAGAACATCCAATACAGTTTAAAAGGCAAAAAAAAAACCTCACCCATTCGACATGCGCTTCTTGCTTGCAAGATCATCTCCTATATACAGTTATGGTTGCCACCCGTCCCGTTGTCAGCGGGACACTCACGGTTTGAGTGCTCTCATCCCGCTTCCCGCGCTCACCAAGCGTGGGACTTTAAAAGTCCCGTTTTTTCCCCTTTGCGCTTGCAGCGCTTCGCATTTTAAAATTGCCGTGGAAAAGCCGAAAATACTTCCAGTTTTTCCACGGCAATGCGGCTACGTCACCACCCGGACCTGCAGTTAGAGGGATTCTCTGCTAGGTCCGGGTGGTAATGCAGCACAGTAATTGGCTGCAGCCATTGTAGGGGGCGGGAACTTCTTCTGAAGTGCCCCATAAAGGTCGCAGCTGTAGAGCACTAAGCTCTGTAGCAGCTGCGACAAAAGATCTGATTTTTTTCACCAGCATTGAAGCCAGCCCAGCCAGCCAGCCCAGTCAGCAAGGGAGCCAGCCCAGTCAGCAAGGGAGCCAGCCCAGCCAGCAAGGGAGCCAGCCCAGCCAGCCAGCCCAGCCAGCAAGGGAGCCAGCCCAGCCAGCAAGGGAGCCAGCCCAGCCAGCCAGCCCAGCCAGCAAGGGAGCCAGCCCAGCCAGCAAGGGAGCCAGCCAGCCCAGCAATAACTGCGAGTGGTAAGTAGATAATTGCATTTTGTTGCTTTAATTATTTAAAATGGGAATAGTGTGCTTTATTTAAGTTTTTAATGTTTAGAGGTAGATGGGGATGTAGTATTTAAATCTGTGCAGTGGTTATTTTGAGACTTTTGTACTAGTTTAAAATGGGAATATATTGTGGTTTAATTTTTTTAATGTTTAAAGGCAGATGGTGGGTGCAGTACGCAATATTTAAATCTGTAGTAATTAGGTTTGATATTTTTGAGTAGTAGTTTTTAAAGATATAAAACCTGAATGTATATGTAATTGTTATTATGCTTGGGGGTATGATTTGGAAGCATTACTTTTAAAAGGCTGAACTGTGTATAGAAGTTGTTTGTTTCTGTTGGGGGGCAGTGAAATATAAACTTAGTGTGATGCATTTCTATTGTCGTAGCTTTTTCTGGGTATTGTCTGTATGCATATAGGAATTGTTTGAGCATAGTTTGTACTTTTTTTGTATGGAAATATGCACTATAATGCTGTTTTCAGGAAGTTACGATATACTGTTTAGGTAATTTTTCCTGTTCCTGCAAGTCCATGTCTATGTGGTACAAGTCTACCTTTTGAGGTGGAATGTTAACAGTTAATGTAATTCATTTATTATTCTAGTAGGTACACGTTGCCAATTTGCCAAAGCTGTTTCAAGATTGTTTTCATTTATACTTGTAAATGTGTGCATTTAATTTATTATGCATTTTTAATAAGGTTAAAATGTACTGTTTTGCTTGTAATGTGAATATGGGTGTGTTACTTTTACTTGGGCCTGTTTATTGCATTGCTGTGCTGGATTAATTGCTATGTTTTGAGGTAAAAGGAGCCCATGGAGTCTGCTGTACATTGTAGTTTGTTACTTCTCTTGCAAGAAGTATTTTAAAAGTTAAAATGTTTGGACTTTTTCCCATTTATTTTTTTTTTGTGGATGGATGCTCTGAAGTTAATGCAATGTATTTGAGATTGTGCTAAACCATGTTACAGGGTAGTTTGCGTCTAAGTAGCAAAGTTTTTATTTTGTGTTTTAGTGATGTCTTCAACATACTTATTTACTGTTTTCATTATAATCAGATTATGACCAGTGCTGCTGTTGAGCATGTTTATTAATAGATCATTGCGCTGTGTAAATTAGTGCCATACATTTCTTAACTGCTGTGGTCAAAAGCTAAATTAGGTCTATGGTATCCACTGTGCATTCTCATTCATTTTACTGTTTTTGGTTCAGTGAATATGGTTAACTTTTTTGTCTTGTGGGGTGTGGTGGGCATGTTCAGTGGTAAAAATAATGCATTTAATTTTCTACAAGCTGTGTTAATGTTAGTCTTCAATGGCCAAAATGCCCCCTACATTACCTCATTTACTATTTGACCTTTTTCAAACTGTTTGTAAACTCTTTTTTGCTCCATTCCTCTATAATACTGCATCTCCTTTAACAACTCTGGTGATGTCATGGTGGGGGTGTGGCCAGTGTCATGTTGACCACACCCCCATGTCCCACTTTGCCCTTGTTAAAAGGTGGCAACCCTGTATACAGTTGATGCTGTTTGGACTTGTCAAAGAAACAAAATACCACCCGGCGAAACTTTATCACTAAGAAAATGAGAAGCCCCATAATCCAGCCAATGTACAGGAAATAATTACAGCACCAGGCTAAAGATGTAATCGGCTCATCTCACACAACTGAAATACTCACCAGCTTCTACATATAAACAAAAACTGCTACCAAAAGTAAAGGTAAAAGGCAAGATACAAAATAATCAGACAAACTACGGCACCGGACTAAATATGTTATCAACCTATTTATCAAAGAAATGAATTCCTGACTGACAAAATAATTTTGTACTACACCAAATGTTGGGGGTGGATGTGTGACGCAAGTGGCAGCTTGGATTGCAAGAATCCGATTGGCTGCCACCACTTGCTGTTAAAGAACTTTTAAAGCGGATTTTCTAAAATAAGTTTAATGTGAACTTAATGTTGAAACATGCTGAATTGTAACTATATAAAGTAATTTACACATTCAGTTACAATTTCAGCATGTTTTACATTAAGGTCACCTACAAATCTGGAATGCAGTTTCTCATGCTTGTGGAAGGCACTCGGGGGTAACAGCTTCCAATTAGTATCTTCTCATGGTGCACTCGGTGTTAAGCACAGAGGCGCCATGAGAAGGTACTCGGGGTTAATGAGTTAAGTACTACTTTTGCTTTGTTGCCAAACAGGTTGTCTTGGTTTAAGGGAGCATCCAATAATTTGGCTTTAACATGATCTGGAAAAGTTTGCTCCTTAAGCCAAGCATGCCTTCTAAGAACAGACCCAGTGACAGCAGCCCTGGAAGATGCCTCTAAGGAGTCAAAACCACATTGCAAAGTATGTTTACCAACTTGTTCAGCAGAATGCATTAAACCCTGTAATTCTTTATTTTCAGCACAGTCAGGAAACATCATCATTTTCTGTTTAAGTAGTCCAATAATATGCTGCTGATACTTTAACATATAAAACTAGCAGTTTGCAAGGCCCTAATGGCCAAAGTAGCAGAAGTGTATACCTTCTTACCCCATCTGTCCAGGGCCCTGGAATCTATCACACGGGGTAGTGTTTTTGGCAGTAGTAGCCATAATCTCTTTGGGTCCCTGTGAAATGGTCTCCGGGTCCACAGTCGGATTCTTAAAGGGGAACTTGTGAGAGTCAGGTACTCTGCAATACAGTCAGGTTTCCTGGGAGCCGGAGGTAAAGTGTCTGGGGCCAGGATAGATTTCCAAGAAGGCATCATCTACAATTTCCAGTACAGGAGGGACAGCTAAAGGCCTGTGTTGAGGTAGGAGTAAGAATTCCTTAAGCCTCTTTTTGGAGTCAGAGTAATCCTGGCTTTCCCAGCGGAAATGCTCCCTAAGAGTGTGCAAAGTTTCACCAAAAGATAAATCTTCTTGAGGGGAAGCAGAGGGAATGGAGTTCTCTGCATCAGAATCCTCATAGGTAGACAAGGACAAATCCTGGTCATCAGAAGAAACAGAAATTACAGAATCCTGATCAGAAGAATCAGAAAGAAAATCAGTTCTAGGTCTCTTAGAGGGAGAAGGCTGGCTTCCCCTAATTATTGTAATAAGGTCTTCAGCCATTCTTATCATTTGTTGCATATGGGTCTGACCATGCAGTTTGGACGTCGGTTTTCTAGGCGTGGATCGAGTTTTAGGCCTTGAAGAAGAAGATGGCGTCGGTTTGATATAGACGTCAGTAAGCCTGAATACACCCTCAGAAGCCGATGTCTGCACAGCGGCTCTGGATCCATCCAAGGTAGAGACATCCACACGTCCCACAGTCAAAACATCTCACAGCATACCGGACTCCAAATGGGTCTCAGTAGAGGTAGACGTAGCAGGTATCAGGGGCTGCGAAAGAGCCTCACTGAGTACCGGCGAACTGGTGACTCACTTAACGGAAGCGTCGGCAGCTTTGGACCTATGCGGTCTGGCTCTTTGTCTGAGTTTTTGCAGAATGTCAGTAGTCGGATGGCTTACTGAAGCCATTTCTGGATAATTAAACAGAGTACCAAAATAGTTTGATGCGAAAATGAGCAGACGACGAATAGCTCGAGGATTGAATAAGAGACAAAACCGTCAGCGAGGGAAGTCGTGGTCTGGGCCTAAGCAAGGAATGCAGTAGGAATGAAAATCTTTGAGGTATTTGCTTTCCACAAGTAATACAACTGTTAACTAACTGACATTGGTTTAGAGCAAGAGAAAGGATATCCAACAGGGTACTTAGCTTCTTTGAAGACTTCGGTTCTGAAACTCGAAAACGAAAATTTCAGGAGTCTGCCGACCAGCACTTGCGAACTGCTTCTGCTTCGGGCACCGCACGGCAAGAAAGACTGATGTAATGGCGACAGCTGCATGCTTTATACCCCTGACTACCTGACGTCATGGAAGATGAGACAGCAACAGACACTGGACCAAAGACTTTGATAATCAGGCCGACTGAAGGCTACCTGCAAGCAGATAATCCAAATGTAAGGACTGCAACAGTGAAACATGAAGAACATCAGGAGAGCCGCATAGGCGCTCTCTCCTGCCTACCAAAGTAAGAACATAATGAGAAGGTCAGGGGAAAGGAGGGAGGGACAGCTGATAAATTAAGTCCAGCTACTTAGATGGATCTTTATGGTGAGTACATAACTTCTTTATGTGATGTTGACTTGATTTGATCATCAACCTGTGGGACAAAGTCCCCAGCTACCAAACTCTTGGGTGGCCCTCATGGAAGGATATTCCGGAGCACCACGGAGCCAAAGGATGCTCTCCCCCTAGATGTCCAGTTTATAGTGAGAAATGAAGGTGTGAGATGAGGACCAAGTAGCTGCCGAACAAATATCATCCAAAGACACTAGACCAAAAGGCAGCTGATGTAGCTATGGACCTGGTAAAATGAGCATTTATCTGTCCTGGAGGTGACATGCCTCTGTCTTTGTAAACCTGAAGGATGCAAAGGGAAATCCATCCGGCAATGGTTACCTTAGAGATCGGTTTGCCCAGAAAGGGTGTAGAAAAAAACACAAACTGGTCAGACCTGAGAAAGGTCTTAGTCCTATGTAAATAGAAATGTAGCTGTCTATGTACATCTAATAAATGCAATTTATATTCACCCCTGTTCTGAAAATTTGGAAAGAAAACAGGTAAATTGAACTTCTGATTGATGTTAGTTTCAGAGGCCACTTTAGGAAGAGGAGGAGGATTAGTACGAAGTAAAACCCTGTCCTTAAAGAAAAACATACATGGAGGTTTGACAGATAATGCCTGGAGTTCTGACACCCTCCTAGCCGAGGTGATGGCCACTAGGAAGCCAGTCTTCCACAATAAAAATTTCAGATCCACAAAAGCAGTCGGTTCAAAAGGTGGAGCAACCAAAACTTGTAAAACTAGGGTAAGATCCCAAGGAGAAGGATCTTTAACCAGGGGCCTTAAGAGAAAGGTACCTTTAACAAAGATTTTACAAAGTCTAGAGGAAGCTAACAAAGCCATGTTCTCACCTATATGGAAGTTGGAAATGGTAGCCAGTTGAACTTTTACTGTAGATGAGCTAGCGCTTTGCTGGAAAATGGGTACCAAGAACTCAAGGACCACTGGGACAGGAGCTGTGAAAGGATCTAGATCCCTTTGAGAAACCCAGATGGAAAAATGCTTCCATTTGCTACGGTATAGTTTTCTGGTGGATGATTTATGAGCTGTCACCAGAATAGACTTGACCAGAGAAGAGAGACCAGAATAGACTTGACCAGAGAAGAGAGACCCGGAGTCCTAGCAATCAATGGAACTGGAGCAGCCAAGCCATAAGCTTCAGACTGACCTCTGATGAGGGACCCTCGAAGGTTGTCAGATGAGATCAGGTACCAGATCCAAGACCCATGGAAGAACCATCAGATGAGACCAAAGGAAGGGAAACCAGACATGACGAGGCCAGAATTGGGCAACGAGGATTACTTTGCTCCCCAATCTGCGAGCCTTCTGACGGTAGTTTGGTATGAGGTACTGGGGAGTAAGCATAGAGAAGACCAGGAGGCCAAGCATGGACCACAGTATCCCTGGGCCAACCCCAAATGTAATAAATCATACGAGTATTGGGAGTACTGTGGGGGTGGCCGACAGAAGCTGGTGTTTGCGCTTAAGGCATCAGATGGAAAATCTCTTCCAACTAGCAGTGTAAGATTTCCTGGAGTTAGGTTTCCTGACTTCTTGCAGGATTCTACAACCTCTTCAGAAAAGGTGGGTCTTGTAGAGATTAGAATCCAATCATCTATAGGGTTAGAATGACTGAGGTCAGATTAGGATAAAGGAGCAGCCCTTTGAGTGATTTCATCTGGTTTTGGAGAAATTCACCAAGGATTCCCCTTTAAGTGAAACAGGAGCAGGAACCAGTGCAGTCTTGGTCAGAAAGGTGCCAGCAGCAGGAGTTTTGGACATCCCTTCTAGACCTTTTTAAGGAGCCTTAGAGTAAAGGTGGGAGTAGTGGGGGGATATGCATAAATAAACTTTTCTGTCCACTGGAAGAAGGCATCTGTCCTCCAGGCTAGAGGTAATGGATTCCTTGGGGAGAAAAGCAGGAGCAGGTGATGCTTGGAGGAGGCAAAATGCATCTATCTAGGTAGTGCTCCATCTCAGAGCTACAGATCTGAAGACCTCCAAGTTCAAGGACCACTTGTGAGGGTCCTCCATGTCCATGCTTACAGAGTCTGCCAATATGTTCTGCTGAGAGGGAATATACATAACTGTAAGACTCTGCTGAGAAGCTAAGTGCCAGATGACCTGTGACAGCCTGGGTCCCTATCAGTTTACTGAATTAACATATGACTGAAAACAAGACGGCAACACCAAAACAGTACAAAGAATGTTCACAAACCCAAAACTCAAGACATTGAAAAAACAGCAGTGGATGATGCACAAAATTTTTTTTGGAACCTTGCACCTAGTGAATGGAGATCGCAGAACAGTGAGGATCAGGAAAATTCACCCTTTTCCCCACTATACTGCAATCTCAGAGTTAGTATATATAATTTGCATGGGGTTTGGGGGGGTTCAGAGGGAGCTTGCCCCCCTTGCAAAAACATACAAAAAGCTTGTTGTAAAGCTACACAGACCACCACATTTATCACTTCACTGGAATGATCATCATCCCATAAATGCTCAGTGTTTGCCACAGACGTTGCTGTAAATCAGTGTAGTTTAAAGGGACAGAAATATGTTTCTCTTGTAATGGATTGAATGTTTGTTTCGACCTTGTAAGTTTTGCTTCTGTGAACATTCATTGTTCAGCAGTTTTGATGTTGCAAGCTTCTTTTAAGTTTTGGTCATACGTTAATTCGGTAAATTGACATACACTCAACAGCCTGCACATGGGGTAGGATCTTTTGCCTCCCTGCTTTTGTGTACATCATCATTGTGGTGCTGTCTATGTGCACCAGCAGAGTATCTGGTTTCAGAAGATGTGAGAATATCTTTAGAGCTTATAAAAGTGCCCTCATTTCCTTTAACTGGATGTGTTCTTTAAGTACATGGGCAGACCACTCCCCTTACACTCCAAGGTCTTCTGTCCAAGCCCCCCAATGCCCGATCTAAAGCAATTGTGAACAGGACCTGGTTGTGTGTGGCTGGAGTGAATGAAAGACCTGGGTCAAGTGTAACCTGTTTGCTCCAACAAAGGAGTTCTTAATGCAAGGAAGAGGACTGCATGCATCAAGAGGGTGAGAGTTCTGGAACCGAGGGGCAGCAAAGGGATGGTGGCAGCCAAAAGCCCCAGGGCCCCGACAGCTTCTCTGGTCCAACAATGATCCTCAATGGAAAGCATTAAGAACTTACTGGCTAGGGAGGTGACCTTTTCCTAAGTAACACAGGCATGCATGGCAGACATGCCCAGGATGCATCCCAGAAAGGTCAGCTGCTGGGTGGGAAGGAGTTGGGATTTTTTGTAATTGATGGTGAACCCCAGAAGAGTCATAAGTTACACAGTGTAATGAAGGTGCTTCAGAAATGCTTCCCTGGAAGTGAAGTTCTGTATGCTCTAAGTGTGGCAGAAATCCACTACTGGGGGCAGACACTTCTGCAGGATAGACGGATAAGGAATATTAAGACAATCTTCATTTACGCCTAAGGACACCAGTAAAATTACAGGAAGTAGGAAAGTTAGAGCATTGTAAGGACAGCATTTTGAAAGAGCACTCACAGGATCACAAGAAGGTGTTTAGCTGGGAGAGGTCCAGGACAGATGTCCATTGGTCCTCTTTCCTTGGAAACAAGACAGACCTTGAGAAAAATCCTTTGCCTAAATAGGATGGGGAGGACCTTTTTTATGGTTCCATGGGCCAGTAACTCTTTATGAAGTGTTATAGGATCCCTCTTTGCAAAGGAGGTAGATTTTGATGGACAATTTCTATGGTATCTGGAAACCATAGAAATCAGAATCTCAAGGAATCTTTCATTGTCTTGCCCTGTTTCTACACAGCCTTGAAAAGACTGGCAGCTTGAAAGCCAAAAAGGAGGCTGTTATCCAAGGAGAATTATAGAATCATAGACTTGAAATCTTCTGGAATAGGTTGGCCTTGGAGCCAGGCATACCACCTGTTCACCGAGCCAGTATCACTTACCCTTGAAGAGGTATCCACAGCATCATAACTGCATTTCATACTGTGCCTAGTTTAAGAAGCCTGGACCACTAGAGACTACATATACTGTTTTGACTCCAGTGTCTAGGGCTCTGTGATTTTACTTAAAGAATGTAGCACAGGGAGTAAATACTTGGTCATTTGAGTTTGGCAGCTTATAGCTCTTGAAAGCTAAAGTGGAGGGAGTATACACTTTCTTACCGTCTATTGCTCAATTGTCCTTGTCAATGGGAAGAAAGTACAGTTGTGTAAAATATCTTATCCTAACGGTAGATGTCCATGCCTTTACTGCTGCAGTATTCCTTACAAATGGGGATTCCCTGCCATAAAGCCCACCGAACAGCAAGTTTAAGGTTGCTTTAAGGTACGCTGAACATCACCTACACACTCCTTCCATAGGGTAGGGCATAAAGGTGACGTTCAGTCGTACCATCCTCAGAAATGACGGCCTCAGTAGGAGCAGCATTCAAAGGAGAACCTGCACATCCAGGAAGGAAAAAAGACCAGGGGAATGTATGGAGTGAATACTGCAGCGGTGAAGGCAAGGACATCTACAGTTATGGTAAGATTTTACACAACTGTACTATGTCCTTACATTCATCACTGCAGTATTTCTTACAAATGGGAGTGTGCCAAAGCACAAAAAGAAACGGGAGGAGGAAGCAGCTGAGTCCTCTAAGGAGCCATGAGAATGGCGTCAGCAAAAACAGCTCTAGCTTGGGAGATACCACCCAACTAGTAATGTTTGGTAAAGTTATGCAAAGAAGTCCAGGTAGCAGCTTCAAGAATAGTATTTACGCCTAAGCCTTTGAAAAAAGCACCAGAAGAAGCCACAGCTCTAGTGGAATGATGCTTTACAGGAGAAGGAATGCTCTCACCATGAAAAGTGTAACAAAAGGAAACAGCCTTTGAAATCCAAGTGGAAACAGTTTGCTTGGAAACAGCCAAACCTAAAGACCTAGAATGAAAAGGAAACAAATAACTGGTTAGATTTGCTGATAGCTTTAGTTTTATCCAAATAAAATCTGAGCTGTCTATGCACACCTAAGGTATGCAAGCAGCACCTTCTCACTATCAGATTGCACAGAGAGGAAAAAAGTAGGCAAATAAACTGATTAAGTGAAAGGAGGATTAGTATGGACAAGCCATAGGGACTTGCAACTCGGACACCCATCTGGCAGAAGTAAGAGCAAACAAAAGAACTGTCTTCCAAGAACATTGCTGCAAGGAAGCCGAACCAGCAGGCTCAAAAGAAGCCAGAGTAAATTTTTCCAGAAAGAAATTAAGATCCCAGGGAGGAGGAAAAGGCTTCCTGGGAGGTCTAATATTAAGGACGCCTTTAAGAAATTGTGTAGACTCAAATCTAAAAGCTAATGGGGGAGTTGTAGGCAGACACACAGAAAAAGCTGCGCTGAGCAACTCACAAATGAGAGAACCAAAGGAACATCCACAGAAAGTGGGTCCAGTCACGAGAAAGACACGAACTAGAAAACCTCTTCCATTTAGACAAGTAGGATTTCCTACTAGGTTTCCTGACCTCCTGCAGGACCTGCAGCACGTCCTCAGAAAAAAGTGTGTATGAGGGATCAAAACTATCAGCCACAGTGTCACATGAAGTATGGACAGGTGGGGATGGACGAGCGACCCCTTGTCTTGTGTGAGGAGATCCACCCTGTGAGGGAACTTGTGATGACTGCCCTTGGTTAGATGCAGAAGTAGAGAGAACCAGTGCTGTCACGAATAAAAGGGAGTCACCAACAAGATTTTGGGAGCATCCTGTTGAATCTTCAACAGGACTCTCGGAATGAGAGGAAGGGGTGAGAATGCATAAAGAAACATCTCCTTCCAAGAAAATTACAGGGAGTCCACCTTCCACACCAGTGGACCTGGGACTCTGGCACAAAACAGAGGAAGTTGTCTGTTCAGGGGGGAAGCAAAGAGATCTACTTGAGGAGTACCCTACTGGTGAACAATGTCCAGAAACAACTCTGTGAAGCATCCATTCATGGGACTGAGCGAAGGACCTGCTCAGATTTGTCTGCCACAGCGTTCTGATCTGAAGGAATACAAACTGCCTGAAGAGTCGCTTGAAACTGGACAGCCAGATCCCATACCAGAAGTGCCAGCCGGCAAAGACGTTAAGATATCGTACCCCCGTTTGCTGATATAACACACAACTGTGGTATTTGTCTGTGAATACCTTGATAGGCCTCTAAGAGAAGACAGGAAGAAAGGCCTGAACAGCCAGCAGAAGAGCCCTCATCTCTTTATAGTTGATGTGCTCCTTCCGCTGATGAGGCGACCACACTCTCTAAACCCTCAGGGAGATTAACTTTGCTCCCCTGCCCACATCTGAAGCATCTGTGAACAGATCCTGAGAGAGACGAGGAGGTTGAAAAGGGAGCCCTGGATTCAGACAACTGCTGAATCCAACACAGAAGTTCTTTCCTGAGACATGGGAGAAGAAGAACACGAAAGTCTACAGGATGCACATGCTGAAGCCACACCGATTTTAGAAGCCAATGGAACTTCCTCATGTGGAGTTTGGCCAGAGAAAGCAACTGAATGGTGGAAGTCATGGACCCCAGAGCCCTCAGAAACTCCCTGGCTGTAACGGAGGCCAGGGTAAGAAGAGTTTGAAAGAAAGAAATGAGAGTTAATGCCTTTGGCGGAGGCAGGGATGCCAGCATTGGCACCATTTGAATCCTGCAACCCAAAAAGACACGATCCTGAGAAGGAGTCAGGGAAGACTTTTTGTAGTTTATTGTGAACCCTAGGCTCTGAAGAAGAGAAATGGTAAAATGAAGATTTTGTAAAAGGACCTCTTGAGAAGATGCCTGAATCAGCAGGTAATCCAAATAAGGAAAGATTTGGATCCCTTGAAGACTGCAAAAGGCAACCACAAAAGTGTGGCATTTGGTGAATACCTTTGGGGTAGTAGAAAGGAAAAAAGGCAAAGCACAGAACTGAAAATGCCAGAAAGCAACAGAGAAATGCAAAAATGTCCTGAAAAGAGGATGGCTCGGAATATGGAGACAAGCATCCTTGAGGTCCAGAGATACCAGAAAGGCCTGAGGGAGCAAGACAGGAAAAAGAGACTGAAAAGATAACATCCAAAAGGAAGGCACCTTCAGAAAAGTGTTTAGATGGGAGAGGTCCAGAATAGGTCTCAAAGTCCATTCTTTTCTGGGCATTAGAAACATTCGTGAATAAAACCCTTTCCCCCTTTGGGACACAGGCACCACTTGAATAGAACCCAAAGACAAGAGGTCTCGAAAAACATCAGGGAAAAAGGAAGTTGTTTCCAAGGAGGTTGAGGAATGCCCATAGGAGGAGGGCGGGATATCCATGTATCCTTGCCAAACGACTGACAGAACACAAGAATCCTGGATGATTCAGAGCCAAAGAGAAAGGTGAAGAGAAAAAGGAATGTGGCTGGGAAGAGTGGACAGTCAGACAGCACCTGGTTTGTCAGGAAAGAAAGGCTTAAGAATCCCTGCAGACTGACTGGCCTTAGCAGGAGGAGTCCATTTACTACCCTTTTTGCCTTTAGGAGGAGGGCAAGACTGCCTACAAACAAAGGCTGGCTTAGAAGGCTAGCTCTGCTGAAATTAAGGCACAGTAGAAAAAGACATGCTTAAGCTCCTGTAAAGCCTTCCCCTTGTCCTGAAGACACTTAAAGAAACCAGCAGCCACCTCACCAAACAAAAATGTATTATCCAGAGGAGCATCCATCAACTTAGTTTTAATGTCATCCGTCAAAGGTTGAAGCCTGGTTCTACTGTCCTTGTCAGAAGGCAGTAACTTGAATGAAGGAGGCAACTGATACAGCTTGTCAGAGACTACAGACACCACAGAGAAGTCAGCAGCAGGACATTTAAACAAAAAGGAAAATTCCCTCAGGCACCTTACAAAACCTATCACACTTCTTGGGAGCAATGGGCAGAGAACCCGGCGCTTTACAGGCAATGAAAAAACATCTACTAAAGTAGGCAAGACAGGAGGAATGGCTGCAGGTTTAGGAGATACCATCTACAGTAACTCATACTACACCTCTTACAGATATCCGAAACCTGTGCAGAATCCCACTTAAAAAAAAAATTCCACCATCCTAGAGATAGTGTCCACAAAGGAAATTTCCTCAAAAGGATTATCTAGAGTATGAGAGTCCTGCTCCTCAGACCCGTAGTGTAAAGAAGGAATCTGGGTAGAATAAGCAAGGGAGTCATCATCAGAATCTACCTCTGAAAAATTCAATTATCTGGGCCTTTTAAAGGAAGAGGAGAACCACAGAGGAGCAGGAACCAAAACCCCTTGATGAGGCCTCAATGACCATAAACTATTAAATAACCTCTGAGTAAAGGCCTGACACTCACTTTGTGGATCCCTAGGAGCAGAACAAACATGATTAGTTTTCTATTCCTTTTTAAGGGGACATCTGTCCTAGAAACCTGAGAAGGCCCAGACTCAGGATGGCATTCCACAACAATAGTAAGAACCTCTTCCCTTAAGAGAAACTGCAGAACCCCTCTAGACCCCTCGGAATCAGTCAACCGTGGTTCCTTCTGAACACCGAAATGGACGTCTAACAAAGCCTCGGATTTGCTGCTCACCAGATCCTCACTGGCCTCCAACCCGGACGCAGTAGAAGAATCTGACAGAACTGGGTAAGCCTCCAAGTTCATAATAACTTTGGGAAGAAACTCCCAGCAGAGGCTTGACAGCAGAAGATTCCTGTCTTACTTATGCGCCTTCTTCCCTGATGGCTGACTCTCGGGGCAGGAAGTTCCATCCATAGTATCTGCAGCAAGAAGCTTAAGACTCTGGTTCTCAAGATACAATGAAAGGGAAGAAAGCCTACTATGAAGAGTTTTTGGGACAAATGCCTGAAATTGAACAGGATGTATGCTCATGAGCAGCAACTAGGAAAAAAAGACACTTACCATCTGAGTCTTTATGGGGAATCAGTCTTCCACACTGGCATTTACCTTCCTGAATATTAATCCCCAAACAGCACAAAAAGATTAACCAAAATCCCAACTGGGTGCTTATCTGCAACAGAGAGAACTCGAGCAAACAGGAGTTAGCACAGGAATGCTAAAAAATAGAAAAATGGTATATAAAAAAAAAACAGACAGAGGTAACAGACCGTTTAAAACAATGTTAGGACTGGTGGAGGTTTGAGGATGGTACACCTGAACGTCACCTTTATGCCCTACTCTACACAAGAAGTGTGCAAGGGACATTCACAGCATACCTTAAAGCAATGGTAGACTTTGGTAAACTGGCCTGTCGGTGGGCTTCACAGCAAGGAACCCCATTTGTAAGGAATACTGCAGTGGTGAATGTAAGGACATCATCAGTGCCAGACATCAACTTCTGAGAATAGGGATAAAGCAGCTGGGTCTACCGCAGGGTTTCTGTAGAAGTACTTTTATAAGAAGCTTTACAGAACCCGACCATTATGGAACAGGAAGCAGAGAATCAGGTGCAGAACAGGCTTGAAATGTTGAGTAGGTAAGCATCTAGCACTATGGGAACTGAAAGAGAAGAAGGGGTAACCATCTCTAGTAAGCTGTTGTATCTCTCTTGTACCTCAGACTCCTGTCTGGACTGCCATTCAAAATGTTTCATGATGCTTTACAAGGTTTCCCCGCAGAAGGCCTCTTCCAAGAGGGAATCTGGAAATCTGGAATGAGAGAGAGAGAGAGAGAGACTCTCCCTCATCTGAGGAAACCTGTTCTGAAGAATGCAACTAAGAAGACTGACTGGTTCCTACTTCGGGCCAGCAATCAAGGAGACTCTATCCTTCACCACCAACTCTGATAAGGGATGGTCACTAAGAGCAAAACAGGATTCACAAAGCATTTTCAGATGCAGCTCCCTGCACCAAGCACAATTTCCCTTAAAAGCACACAGGGAGCACGCTCCAGACCTGGGGCCCGACTCACTCACTCTCTCTCCAGGGCCACACAAACTCCACACTGACCACTTTGGAGCTCTGTCTCCCTGTTCCCAGTAGCTGACACATTTGGATTTGAGTTTCACACAACATATACACCTGGGAAAAGCTGGTGCATACTCACTAGCTGTGCCCCTTTCTGTCCAAACTCTGAGGTAAATCAGACTGCCACCAGTCAGCTACCCTAAGGCTCTTACAAAGGGTACCCAATTATCTGTGCAAAATTAATACTAATAAAATGGTAGGGTGTGACCAAAACAGCAAGGCTTTCAGGAGCAGCCACAGTGTCACGAAAACCAGCATAAGTATTCTCAAGATGTTAAAAGTATTCACTAAAGCACCACCACAAAGAAAGGTATTAAAATATTTAATGATAAATAATGAAAGAGAAAACAGGAGAATGGTAAATACAATGAACAGAGTTTCAATCACAGAAATACAAAAAATACAGTTGGAGAGTTTCTCACAGATGCAGAAAACAATGCTAAACTATTTTCACTAAATGTCCCTAACTAAAGAATTACTGTTCCCAGACTACTTGCTAAAGCAAAGCAAGCTGGTGTGTGCCAAGTGTCTTAAAACAGCAAAAGCCAGAAGATGCCTGTCCGTATGGATGAGTGAGATATACATCCTGTCAAAAATTTTTCCTGTCAGATTCTAAAGTACTGCTGCGAGGCTTCCAAAGAAACCAAATGCTTGGTTAAAAGATGACATCACCTCTGGTCACCTGACTCTGGTATAACACACACAGCTTTGCTAAGATCTGTGTCAGCATCCGAAATCTGTAACAATTTCAAACTTTCCATCTTTCCAGGTTTCTCTGATAAAACACACATTTGACCAGTTACAATACAACCTAATAGATATATGCATACATTCTTTCTGTCCAGCAGGAGCTACTGTTGATGCCCCCCCCCCCTTTTTTTTTTTTTAAACACATGTAACTTTACAAATATATTTTTAACTCAAACATCTGCACAAATCAGTGTGACAGTCAAAATTCTTTACAAAACTCCAGCTAGCTGTATTGGTATATGTACTGCCCTACTCTCTGGCACAGATGGCACTACCTCATATCATCACAAAGTCATTGAAAACAGTTTCAAAATCCCTGTCTGGTTCCTCAGAAGATGACTAAACTAAGGCCTGTTTGCATGGTGTGGCCAGAGTAGGCTGGGTCACAAAGTATGGGGGTTCAGAGACAGGATTGCCTTGAATAATTCAAGAAAAATCGATCCATTCTTTCTTTCTGGACACAGAAGGGAGAGTACAGTGTGTTTAAGTTTTTGCTTTTTCTTCTAAGGGGTGATGTCTGCCTGAAGTATCCTGGGAGGGTTCTGAGCCTGGATGCACTTCTTATGTGAGAAGAGATTTCAGGTTCCTAGATAAGGATATGAGGGACTCCTCAATGGCCCTCTGAGATGATGAGTTGTGGTTTGTCAGAGGACTCAGTTGTCTGCGAGGCTTCAAGAGCTGTACTGGCCCTCGGCAGGGTTGTGACAGAAGGCTTGTGAGAAAACTATTGCCATACTGCAAGTTCAACAACCTCAGTGGGTACATCCAATTCTGAGACAACGAAAGGAGAATCCTCTCTAGATCAAGTTTTTCTTAGGTGGAAGCCAGACGTCCAGTACTTCCAACATGGTGGAGTGGGTCAAGAGTTTCAGATGCTGTATCTCAAGGAAGGTAAGTGTACATCAACAAACCAAGATAAACGAATTTGACAAGTGTACATAACAGACACAGAAGAGTTTTAGGGACACGGACTGACAGATGCAGCAGGAGTTATGGTCGTGTTCAGGGCTTAGACAGAAAAGGCCCTTGGTATTCATGTCTTTGTACGGAGGTTGTCTACCGCACTTAGACTTGTTCCTCAGAGGACAATTTAACAGGAATAATTAGCAAAACAGTCAAAAGTTTAGAAAGGAAGGAATCCCAACAGGGCACTTATACAATCCATCAAGCAAACTATCACAACCTATTGGGTGCAATGATTTGCATTCAGGCTGGCAGGCAGACAGTCCGAGGACCTCATATGTACAGCCGACTTTATAGCCCTGTGTTTATAAACTGAGGTCATCTGGACATGCATCTAAGAAGGTACAGCTTTGGTACCCTGGCGAGATCTCAGTGACAGATAATCCATCCATTAAGAACACTGCCACAGTGATTTAGTCAGGACATCAGCAATTGGCATCTAAGACTTGCAACTCTGAAATCCACCTGACTGAGCTAACAGTGATTAGGCAGAGTGCTTCACATGAAAGCTAACTATGGCAGAGGAAGCAGCCACAAAAGTGGCAATGTAATCTTCAACAAAGTACAGTTCCTAAAGGGTAACCAGAGGCAATAGGGGAGGGGTCAAATCAGGAAGTTGCTCCTACAGAAAGTATGGCAGAGTAAGAAGAGGAGATGGCACCAGCACCTTGATGGAAATACAGTAACAATGCTAGGTGGCCCTTAAAGGAGAGGTTAAGTCCTGAAACAAAAATTTGACAAATGCTCCAGCACACTAGGAATGGAGGACTGTCTTCTTTGTGCCAAACCTCAAGAGACAAGGACCCAGAACACCCAGTCAAGGTACAAAGGGTTCCTTTGCTATTAAATGAACTGCAGTAAACAAGCTGTTAACCTAAAGGAGTAAAAGTTTAGGTGAGGCATGCCAGACAGGCAAGTCAAGAAATTCAACAGCTTCAGACATCTGCCCAACAGGTGAGGCCATAATGGAGAGAACTACAACTGCTAAGACAAAAAGGGGCCACTAGGATCAAACTAAAGTTGCAAGACCTGGTGTTTTGCAGAAACCAAAAAATAAGGGGATAAAGGCAGAAAGGTGCAGTGTGTCCCAGGGCCACATCTGACCAAGTGACTCTTAGGGGCATCCTTCCAAGGGAGGAAAATGAGAATAGCTGCTGCAGCAACTTCATCTAGCAATGCAACAAAACCTGTGCTACTGATCGAGAGGTCACATATGGTGCATCAGTAGCTAGTAAATATACCAAACTGCTGGAAAACTGGACAGTCCCTGGATAAAAGGCAATAAGGAAAACTTTAGCAAATGCATTTTCTCTTAAATTCACATCTTCTCAACAAAAAGTTGAGCAACATTCCTACCACCTCCTTGTTTGTATTTTACACCACTGTCATTTTGTTGGAATGGATGACAATCTCACTGGTGGAAAGGGGACTACTGGAATGTCTATAACGTCGACAAAATGACCTTTACTTCCAGAATATATGTGAAGACTGGCCTCATGAACCAAACATTTACTCTAATTTGCTCTACATAATGAACTCCACCTAACTGCGTAAGTATCCTGTGGTCACTGTCGCTAGGGGTAAGGAGGCTTGGAATGGTCCGCCCAGAGAACAGACTCAAGTCCACCTCCAAGGGTATTCGTTGCACTTTACCTATTTTGATCTGAGCATCTAAATGACCTCTGAGCTGATACCAATGAACTTTTGATGGGCCATAGAAAAAAGTTAAGTGGATTTCAGTGCGAGTAGCAATGAAAGCTGTGGATCCCAACAGACCCAAGACTCTAGGGAGGCTGCAGGAATCTACTCATTCTGGACTAACTTGACAACTCTGATCCTAACAGAAAGAATCTCACCTAGCAGAAAAAGCCTTTGCAAGCCAAAATGAAGTTTATAATGTTGACTAAGTGTGTGGGAATCAGCTGACACTCCCACCTTCACAATAATTCCTAAGGAATGGAACAGCTGAAGATGCAAAATCCCAGAGGCAGGACTACTATGAATGTCAGCAGACACGAAAAGACCCAGGAACTCTCCCAGTCTGAGACCA